>NC_060273.1:41027275-41100702 GCF_021613505.1 Equus quagga
CTGGGCCGCCTGCAGCGGAGCGCGCGAACTTAACCGCTCGGCCACGGGGCCAGCCCGCTTTTTTTTTTTTTAACTCGCCCTTCTTTGCTGGAGAACCCAGTACAATTTGTCTTGTTGAGTTACTCCCATTCTGGAGTTTATTGCCTATGTTCTCATGGTGATGTTTTCCTATGTTCCTATATCCCCCGAATTTCCTGCAAACTGGTGGTTAAGTTTGACTTTTGGGGGCAATGATCCCAGAGGCGTACTTCCTCCCGGATCCTGTCAGGAGGCACATTGTGACTCACACCTCTATCTTTGTGAGGTTAACCCTGACCGGTGAATGCAGGCGCTGTCAGCCTGACCCACTGTGATAAAGTCCCCATCGGCATTTTACAAAGGCTTCTAACAGCCATTGATGATTATTGCCAGGATGCGTGGTTTCATTAGGGGTGGCAAAGTGGGGACGTTTTATGACTTCTTTTTAAGTCTTATGTTTTATTCCCCAAAAGTTTTTAAGCGAAAAAAAGGAGGAGAGGAATTCAACACATACTTTATTTGCCAGGTAAAAGTTCGAATCTGAATAAATTTTGGATTTTATTATCAGTGACTCTAAGTATCCTACAAAATTATTAATCAATATCTGTCTGTCAGCAACAGGAAAAAACCCCCACAGACACTTCATTATGCGGTTCTTATATTTTTCCCTTGTTGTGAAGCTCAGACCCAGAATCGGAGCCTGTGACATAAGTGAGTGATGAGCAAGCCGGCCCCACGGCTGCTGCCCAGGGCTGCGCTGGCTGACGGTGGCCTCACTTCCCATTCCCAGGACCAAGTCAGAGCAACCGCAGTCTTAAAGGAAGACTCTGCACATATTTCGGGTTAGGAAACTCACACCAACACAACGCTGTAGGAGGGCCCGAGGTCTCGATAACACCTTTTTGTTTGTTTACCAATTCTGCAATTATTTGAAGAAAGGGGAGGGGGAGATTATCTATCTAGGCACACAGTGAATTTAAGCTTTTTTGTTCTCTTTCCAGCCTCTCGCCCTGTGTTTGGTCAGACTGGAAGGGAGGGGAGCAGGAGGGAGGCAGAGGCCAAAGGGAGGAGGCTCAGAACAGGCTGCTGGTAAGATGGTGACGGGGGGCAGGAGGGCAGGACAGACGTGGGGGCCTCCCGTCACATCGGGCTGCAGATACGCAGGCTCTCTGGCCTGTCTTCAACCAATGATCCCCATCCCCTTGTTCAATGTGAAGCATGCCGCTACACTCAGGTTCTGTGGTGACACGAAAGGCAAGGGCATCCTGGGCTGCTCATGGGCAGGACAGACTCAGGCAAAGGCCTTTCCCGCAGCCACAGCGCGCAGGGCAGCAGCACTGCACAGAATCTGCAAACCAGTGTATCAACTCGCCTATTTCTGTCACAGTTCTGCCAAAAACCAAGCATATGGGGTTCGAGGGATGTCAGGGCTCATCAGGAAGAAGATCTGACCCGGAGGTGGCAGGAGCACACACAGCTGTCTCTGGACGGCGTTGTGACAGCTTTGCATTTGGAGACAGTCCCTCCCAGAATGAGGCTGTCCAGTATTAGAGAGCTGTGAGGGCCAGCAGGGTGGGGGTGCTTGCAGCCCTGGGCTTTTCCTTCTTTGTGCCTAGCCGAAGTTGGAAGCTCATGGAGTTTGGTCCTGCAGGCCTTTGAGCTAACAGGTCTCAGCTGCTGTGAAGAAATAACCTAGGGGCCAATACACAGAGGCCATCTACGGCTCATTTCTAGAACACGAAGCACCTTCAACAGTGCATCATCAAACTGTTCACGCTGGGCAACACGCGGCCACAGACGCCACAAAATACAAATCACTTCAATATGAAAGCAACTCACTTTCCATTTTGAGTCTCACATGACTTTACCAAACAGAAGTAGAGGTAAATAATTTAAAAACAAATTGCTCCTTGTTTAGGTTCAACTCTAAGCACAGTAAAGTTTACATAAAAAACAGAAGTAGGCCAATGTATTTCTCTTCCTCCTCTTTCATTTCAAAAAGTCAAAATCCAGGGCGTAGTGGTTGAGTTTGGTGTGCTCTGCTTTGGTGACCTGGGTTAATGGGTTCAGATCCTGGGTGTGGACCTACACGACTCATCAGCCAAGCTGTGGTGGTGACTCACATACATACAAAAATAGAGGAAGACTGGCACAGATGTTAGCTCAGGGCAAATCTTCCTCAGCAAACAAAAAAAAAAAAAAGAAGAAGAAAAAGTCAAAATCTAGAACTAAATATCACATGCAGTAAATTCAGTGTAGATAAACTCTAAAATACTGACATGCTCTGGAAAGTGGAGGCAGAAGAGTATATATTTGAAACACTTCAAAATGAGGAATTTTTTATCAGCAGGATCCTTTTATCAAAGGATCTGCTTTGGAGCAGAAATTCAGTCATCAAATTTGAGTTAAGATATCAAATAGTAGTCACTCCATAAAGAAAAAAGGTAAAATTAAAAATAAATGAATAGTAATGAAATTATGACACATGCTACAAAATGGACGAACGTTTAAGATATTATGCTAAGAGAAACAAGTCAGTCACAAAAAGACAAATACTGTATGGTTCCACTTACATGAAGCACCTGGAACAGGCAAATTCATAGAGACAGAGAGTAGAATGTGGGTGCCAGGGGCAGGGGGAAGGGGAATAGGAAAGGGGAGTTATTGCTTAATGGGCACAGAATTTCTGTTTGTGATGAGGAAAATGTTCTGGAGATGGACGGTGGTGATGGTCACACGACAATGTGATTGTACTTAGTGCCACTGACCCGTGCATTTAAAAATGGTTAAAATGGCAAATTTTATCTGGTGTATGTATGTTCTATCACAATAATAATAAAAAAGCAAATGAGTAAAAAGATGACCAGTGTCAGTTTACGAAGAACATGAGGATTCCTGGTAAATTAATCCAGAGACAGTTATAACAAAATATTCCTGGTCCAGAGTTTTGAGAGCAAAAATTGTTTGTATTGAATAGGCATCGAATGTGTTGAAAATAATCTGATAATCAGTCAAATTAAATGTGAAGTTAATCACATTTTATTTTATACAGATTATTTATACAGATTATAGATACAGGTTAATTGTACATTGAGTCTGCTTATTTATTTATTTATTGAGATACAATTCATATACCATAAAATTCACCCTTTTAAAGTATACAATTCAGTGGTTTTCCATATATTCATAAGGTTGTACAGTCATCATTACTATCTATTTCCAGAATATTTTCATCACCCCCAAAAGAAACCCTGTAGCCATTAGCAGTCACTTCCCACTCCCTTCTCTCTCTAGATCCTGTAACCACTAATACACTTTCTGTCTCTACAGATTTGTCTATTCTGAACATTTCCTGTGGATGAATTCATACAGTATGTACCCTTTTGTGTCTGGCTTCTTTACTTAGCCCAATGTTTTCAAGGTTCATCTATGTTATAGCATGTATCAGTACTCCATTCTTTTTTATGGCCAAGTAATATTCCATTGTGTGGATATACCATATTTTCTTTGTCCCTCCATCAGTTGATGGACACTTGGGTCGTTTCTATCTTTCGGCTATTGGGAATAATGTACAAGTTTGTCTGTGGGTATACGTTTTCAATTCTCTTGGTATCTAAGAGTGGAATTGCTGGGCCATATGGTAACTCTCTGTTTAACTTTCTGAGGAACTGCCAAACTCTTCTCAAAAGCAGTCACACCATTTTACATTCCTACCATTTTACCTTTCGATTTCTCCACACCGTCACCAATACTTCTTATTGTTTGCCTTCTTAATTATTGTCATTCTAGTGGGTATGAAGTGGCATTTCATTGTGATTTTGCTTTGCACTTATCTAATGATTAATTATGCTGAGCATCTTTTCACGTGTGTATTGACCACTTGTATATCTTCTTTGGAGAAATGCCTATTCAAATCAATTGTCCATTTTTAAACTGAGTAGTTTGTATTTTTATTGTTGAGTTGAAAGAGTTCTTATATATTCTGGACACTAGATCCTTATCAGATACATAATTTACAAGTACTTTCTCTTATTCTGTTGGTAGTCTTTTCACTTTCTTGATAGTATTCTTTAAAGTACAAGAGTTTTTAATTTTGATGAAGTTCAATTTACCTATTCTTTGCTCTGGCCGCTTGTGCTTCAGATATCCTATCTAAGAAACCGCTGTCTAATCCAAGGCCACAAACATCTATGTCTATACTTTCTTCTAATATCGCTTTAGCCCTACATTTGGGTCTTTGATCCACCTTGAGTTAATTTTTGTATATGGTGTGAGGTAAAGGTCCAAACTGATCTTTTCTGCATGTGGATATCCAGTTGTTCATTTTTTGAAAAGACTGTTCTTTCCCCATTGAATTGTCTTGGCACCCTTGTTGAAAATCAGTTGACTGTAAATTTGAGTTTACTTCTGGACTCTCAATTCTGTCCCATTGGCTCATGTCTGTCCTTGTGCCAGTACCACAGAATGGTGATCACTGTAGCTTTGTAGTAGGTTTTGAAATCAGGAAGTATGGGTCTTCCAACTTTGTTCTTCTTAAAGATTGTTTTGGCTATTCAGGGTCCCTTGCATTTCCATATTAATTTTAGGAAAGTCTTCCAATCCATGAATGTGGGATATCTCTCCATTTACTTAGGTCTTCTGTAATTTCTGTCAACAATATTTTGTAGTTTTCAGTGTACTGAAGTCTTGCACTTCTTTGGTTAAATTTATTCCTAAGTATTTTATTCTTTTTTGATGCCGTTGTAAATGGAATTTTCTTAATTTCTTTCTTTTTTTTTTGGTGAGGAAGACTGGCCCTGAGCTAACATCTGTGCCAGTCTTCCTCTACTTTATATGTGGGACGCCACCACAGCATGGTTTGATGAGCAGTGTGCAGGTCCACACCTGGGATCCGAACCTGTGAACCCTGGGCCACTGCAGCGGAGTGTGCAAACTTAACCACTACATCACTGGGCTGGCCCCTTAACTTCATTTTTCGCTTGTTCATTGCTGAACATACAGAAACACAGTTGATTTTTGTATCCTGTATCCTGCAAGCTTGTTAAACTCATTTATTAGCTCCAACTGTGAGTGTGTGAATTCCTAGGATTTCCTATAGACAAGATGACGTCATCTGCAAACAGAAACAGTTTTACTTCTTCCTTTCCAATCCGGATGCCTTTTTTTCTTCCCTAATTGTCCGACCTAGAACCTCCAGGACAATGTTGGAAACAAGTGGCAAGAACAGACATCCTCATCTCGTTCCTGGTTTGGGGGAAAGCCTTCAGTCTTTTATCAGTAAGTATGACATTAACTACAGGTTTTTTGTAGATGCTCTTTATAAGGCTGAGGAATTTCCCTTCAATTCTTAGTTTATTTAGTGTTTTTTTAAATCATGAAAGCGTGTTAGATTTTTGTCAAATGCCTCTTTCCTACACCTATTGGGATAATTGTGTGGTTTTCGTCCTTTAATCTACTGTGTTGTATCCTACTGATTGATTTCCACATGCTGAACTAATTTCCTACAATAAACCCCAGTCATGAGGGATGTTTTATTGACAACAGACACTTTCATTGGTCTCTTTTCATTGGTCTTTAGATTTCTTGAAAAAGGTGTTTAGTAAAATTTACAGAGCTATGTAATGCTGCAGGAAAATTCCAAAGTTACGATTTTGTAGGAAATATTTCAAATCGGTTAATAATGTTTGAGGAATTAATTGCAAATTGGCCTGCACTCTGCCTGTGTTCACAGTGGTGCTCAAAGGTGGAGAAAGGACCTGAATGCTGTACAAGAGTCACAGTGTCAGGATGATACCATATTGTCAAGCTGAGAGCACTCTGGCTCCAGCGGGATTCCGGTCTTGGGTGGAGGACCCAGCCACGCCACAGTGCAGAGCACCTACCTGACCACGCTTGAGAAGTGTGTGCATTTGCTAATAACTGTCTTCTGCTCCCCATTTAACTTGTATGATGTCAATGAAGCAACTATTATTCAATAACGGGCATCTGCATTTCTTAACTCTAATTTCCATCTCTTTTAACTTTTAATATTTTCTCATAACTCAATATTTTCTCAACTTACGGGACAGACTGGACAGAAGAGGATTGGGGGAATACTCTAGAACACACAAAATAAGAATATTTAAGACAAACTCAAGTAACATACACCCTGAAATATCTTTACATTCTCATATACCTGGGAGCATACGGATTTAGGCTAAATAAAACCTATTTTATGACTAAAATTTTTTCCTCTAATTGGCAGTAGGCTAGATCCAGGTAAATGTACATGCATCTTTATTATTCTTGGCCTGTTTTTCCAATGTGTGCTAATTAAAATTTTCCATCACAAATAACTTTTGGAGAAGAAAATTATGATAAAATGGTATTACCTTGCATATTATATCGATAGTAATTAGGATCATCTGATTCTTTCTTGACTGACACAGCTGCTGCTTTCACAGAAATGCCTTTGAATGCAACGGAAATGAGCAAATTATGTGTTAGGCCAAACCCGCCAACAGAGAAATATGATAAGCTGATCTAACTTCCACATTCTGTTTTAACATAGCAACATTATAATCAGCAAAAGAACCTCTAGCTCACACACTATAAACAAAAGGCTTATTCACATAAAAATAAATATAAATATGAAATAATGTAAAATCAATTTAAAAGGAATGAAGGAAGGAGGGAGAGAATGAAGGAAGGAACAGAGAGAGGGAGGGAGGAAGGGGAGGGAAGGAGAAAGAGGTCTACCCCACTTTTGGGTGGTTTTCCCTTTCAAGATGGCTGAATATATACGTGCATTTACGTGAAATGCTATAAATATTCTTCTGTAATGGGACCTGAATTGGCAAGTATAATCTTAACTTATCCATTACAATGAAATGGATTTCAAAACCTGGGGCAACTATACTAGTAAAACCAAAAGCTTTTATCAGGGAAAGGTGTGGTAGATTGCAAAAATTAGCCCAAATTTCTCCCCTGTCAGTATGCACACCTGTTTGTGAGGTGGCTTTCCCTTCTCCTATTTTCCATAAGTGGAGTCTACTTCCCCACCCTGGAAAGCTGGGCCTGGCCACGTGACTTGCCTTGGCTGATGGGAGGTTGGCTAATGGGATGCAAACAGAGGCGTGAAAAGTGCATGTGCGTCCATGTCTGCTGTTTTTGGAACCGAGTTGCTCTGTGAACAAGCCTGGGCTAGCCTCCTGGAGGATGTGAGGCCCTGAGGAGAGGTGCCCGGCTCTCCCAGCTGAGGCCTCAGACTGAGGCCATCCCAGACCATCCAGCCTCGGCCAAGCCAGCCCAGCCCAGAAGGACTGCCCAGCCGTCACACAGAACTGGGAGAAAAACTAAGTTACTGTTTGAAGCTACTAAGTTTTGGGGGGTGTTTTTTGGGGAGGATTTTTTTAATACAACAACAGATAAGTGATATTGAAGCATACATATAATTTAACCATGAAGGTTAATAACAGCAAAAGCAAAAATTGTGGCACAGCTTGGGATTCACTGTTTAGCATGAATTTACAAGTTCTGAGGGTTCTTCTGAAAACCTTTAACAGCTCTGTTGGTATAAGGATAGTGAGACTGGATATTAAAGAATGTGATTATCAAAAAGCAAAATCTGTTAGAAAAACTGAGGAACAGAATGGACACGGCTGATGGCCACATTAGTGAAGTGGAAGATTAAGTTGAGGAGGTTGCTCAGAAATGGGACAAAAGGTAATCTGATGGAAAGATTAAAGGAAAGCTGACAAATGGCCTATTTATGCATAAAAAAGAGAAAAGCTATTCGTGTGTTTGATTATAAGTGATCTGAAAGAATTTTCACAAATCAGTTAAGGGTTGTTGCCCCTAAAATGGGGATGGAATTTGAGGTGATTTGAGGGAGATTTCAGGGGAATGGAGTTTTGAGAGGAGAGAGTGAAAGGATGAAGAGGAATTTTACTACTTGTTAGTCCAAATTTTCTAAAATTTCAAACATGCATACTTTTTGTAATATTTTATAATAAAATTTTAATTAAAGTACAAATTCCAAGTTGATCAGGCAATCATGACTCTACTAACAGAAACATTTGACAAACATGTGACAGCTGGGCTGTCAAAGAAAAATTCCTTTGTAATCCAGGAAATTGAAACCAGATTTGACAGCGGAGAATGCAAAATTTGAAATGGTAATGGAAACAGATTTACTTCAGCCTTTCCTCAAAATGAGAGAGGGAGGGAGAGAAGGAGGGAGGGAAAGGGAGAGAGAGACAGAAGGAAATTGAAAACTGAAAGCCATTTAAACACTTGTATGTAGCAAGCACTATACAAATATCACAGAAATGGGGCTGATCGATAGCCAGGCCTCAGAAGCCTGTGGGCAGCAGGCAGTGACTCCCATGGGATCACGAAATCCACAGGAGAAAGCCACCTTAATAGAGAGCACATTTTTGTTTAAATGGAACCACATCTCCAAAGAGAGGCCTCAACAAAAGAGGCCTATTTTAAGGTGGGTGGGAACCGCTCATCTGGCCTGGTAGCTGGCGAGGAAGGAGACAGAGGCGGTGTGGGCTGTGGTCTGTGACAGGGCCCTGGGGAGAGCTGGCAGCCCCCACTCCCCTCATCTGTCTTCCCAGTTTCTAAGAGGAGACTGGGGCGTGGAGCGTTTAAAATCTCTGTGACTGTCTGAGACACAAGCAGAACGTATCTGAGCTTTGAAAGCATCCAAGGCCAAATTAAACGGGCGAATGTGTAAGGCGTGTCATGTCGCAGGTGAGATTAACACCCACGCTGAGCTCTGCTTAGTGGAAACACGTGGCTGTTTCCTGTCACTGACTCAGGTGAGTTTTACCTAGAAGCACTGAAGTGGACAACCACCATTATTTTCCGACTGACATTTAAAGGGGAACTTCTACGAAGCACATGATTACATGTGGATGGGAGGGACATGAGCACCCACAGTTGTGGTCGGAGGACCCTGGGGTATGACAATGCAGGAGCTGGGCCATGGAGACTGGTCCACACATGTCCCAGGGGTGCCCCCAGGGACTGGGGAGGCGGTGGGGCATAAACCAGCCTTGACAGCTTTGTTTTTCCTTTGGGTTATCTTAGATTTAATTTTAACTTTACATTTTGAACTACTAATTTCATATTTCTAGGCTGCTTTTCTAAGCATTATTAAATTCTAATTTTACTCTCTCATAGCCAGATTCTGTTCATTTTTGTCTTTTAGAGGTTTTAGTTTTAGTTTTATATTCTTGTTTATTTTAGAGTTTCTAATCTTTCCATTTTTAATGTTTTCAATATTTTCCCATGCCTTGATTAAACATTTGAGTTAACAAGTTTTTTTTTCTCTATATTTATTAGCCTTTTAATGTCTTCTTTCTAATTCCATTTTCCTTTTTTTGAGGAATAGGGAAGGGCAGGGATGGGGGTCAACTACTCTCATCCATTGAAGGCGGATCTTTTTCCCGCACGTTGTCACAGTGCCACAGGTCTGCTGCAGAAGTGACAGAGAGTGGAAGGAAGGGGTAGAATGAGGTGTGTCCAACGATGAAAACACTGCTGTGTTTGTAAACCAGGTGACAATTCAAATGCGTATTCAAGACTTTTTACTCATTTCACAGTCAGGTTCTAATTTAAATACAATTAATAGTTTGTCCACAAATCTGTCTACTTAATAATGTCTTAGTGCCTGTTACTTACTGAATTAGAAGGTTCTCTTTTCTAGATATTTGAGTAAAATATGACTATTCTGCAAATAAGGCCCCAGTTGAGGCTTATTAGTGCCCTAGTCGCCCCCTACTTGGATTTTTTTGTCGATTCTTTTGGATTTTCTACATAAACATTCATGTCCTCTGTGAACAAAGTGTTATTTCATCATTCCCAATCTGTATACCTTTCATTTTCTTTCCTCCTCTTATTGCATTAGCTGGGCCTTCCCTGTGAAGTGGAAAAGGGCCGGTGAGAGGGGACGTCCTTGCCTTGCTCCTGATCTTAGTGGGGAAGCTTCTAGTTTCTCACCATTGAGTATGATGCTGGCTGTAGGTGTTTTGTAGATTTTAAAAATCAATTTGAGGAAGTTTCCCTCTAACCCTAGTTTACTGAGAGTCTCATTTCTTTTTTTAGGAAAACAAAAGAAAGGAATCGAATGACAACCTGTTAAATACTTGATTCTAAAAGCACTCGTGTACGTACCAGAATCTTCCATGGGCTCAGTTTTCACATTGATGGAGCCACAACTGAAAGGAGAAGGGAACCCTGGTCAAGACAGGCAGGGTGAGGACTGACCACAGGCATCCAGACACACGGGACCTGAACGTCCTGGGTCTCCAAGCTCTCGAGTCCTCCCTCCCCCATCAAGCTGAAGGCAAACCTGCCTCAACTGTAACATGAACCATCATAATCCTTTTGAATAAAAAAACTAAGGAAGACTTTCCATAGTCTAAAAACCAACACTTTGGGGTGAGATATGGATTTTACTTTTTTTTTTTTGCTGAAGATTTACCCCAAGCTACCATCTGTGCCAATCTTCCTCTATTTTGTTATGTAGGATGCTGCCACAGCATGGCCGACAAGTGGTGTAGGTCTGCACCCGGGATCCAAACCTGCGAACCCAGGCCGCCAAAGCAGAACGCGCTGAACCCAACCACTACGCCATGGTGCTGGCCCCAGTTTTCACTTTTTAATTTTTCCCTTACCTTTCACTTGGCGATGTCATCGATCTCTCAGCATCTGTCACCACTACAGGCCCACCTGTGCAGGAGTAAAAAGACACACACTAGCCCCTTTCTGCACTTTGAAATACGACAACGTTCAAACATATATAAAGTGCAAGTCAATACAGAGAGAACAGAACTCGCAGCTCTAGGTCATCACGGAGTTGGTGGGGGAGAGACCCTCACAGCAGGCCCCACATCCTGGGGCCATTCGTGTGGGCAGAATGGGGGCCGAGGAGCAGACCGGGCCTGGAGCACGGGTGTGGACCCCACCTTGCTGCTTACCAGCTGGGCGACCTCAAGCAAGTTACTCAACCACCCTGTGCCTCAGTTTCCTCATCTGAAAATAGTGGGTGAGTGCGGATTAATGAATACACGCAAAGTGCTCAGAACAGTGCCTGGCACAGCGTAAGCACTGAAGAAGCGTCAGCCGCATTATTCTATAACGAAAGTACAAGTCATCTGGGACGACAAGCATCCGGTCACCTGCCACCCCTCACCCTCAGGTCCCTCCTTTAATGTGAGCTAGAGGATTCCAGGAACTCACGGTTGCTCCAAAAACAGACTGTGCTCTGTGAGCAGGTGACGCTCAGGAGAACCGGAGCGCATCACGTCACCCTCTGTACCCCACAGTGTGCAACCTGCACCCCACCCACCCCCGGGCCATCTCTACATACATGGTCTCAGGAAGACACCCTCTTTAGACCTGGTCTTCCACGAACAGCTATGGCCCAAGGTTCCCAACCACGTTCCAGAACCATAACCCGAGATAATAAGAAGTGGGCATAGTAGGTCTCTAAATGCTTCTGGTCAAGTTACTTTTCTTTGGGTCCCTTCGTCACCATAAATTAAGGAGAGTATGAAGGCTCCTGGCCTCGAACACCCTTCCATGTGGCTTTCTGCTTGATCAATGGAATGGGCTTCCCGGGAGAACCAACCTGTTAAGACCCTGCTTATCTTGAGGGCCAGCCCCTCTAGGAAGCTGTTCTGGAGACACAATTCTGTCCCCTTCCTAGGGACTCCTGGGGATTTCCTCCAGCCATCCTGCCAGCACCACGGGTCACCTCTGGTTCTCTGCTGGACACCCGTTCCTTCTCCTAGACCATGCATCTCAGGAGCACGGGAATGCTCACACCTTCTAGATCCACCCTGGAAGCCAACGCCTGGCCTGTGGCTGGTGGTCAAACAGAGACCCCAGCATCCTCATACTCCTGTGCACGAGGACAAGATAGGTCTACTGGTCTGTGTGGCCTGGACGCAGAACTCGCTGGGACGGGAGCTGGTCAGAGGGTTGTGTCTCAACTCTCTTGACCTTGGTTGGGTGTGTCCTTCCCTCAGCTGTGCACTCAACAAATACCACGACCCCCCCACCCCCGGAACGTCAGAGTTGCCTCCTCAGCGGGGAGAAGGTAAAGAATGAACAAGCATTAGAATGTGCCAAACTTGCATTTTAATTAAGAGGAGCAGAACTGGTTTATCGGCTAAGGGCAGGCACCAAGGATGAGAAGCTGTCACTTACCTAGCTGATTCGCTGGACCTAGGAAAGGTCTGCAAGAAAACCAATACTATTACCCGACATGAACACACAAGAAGACAGATCAAACATCGGAGTAACCGACTTCCAAACGCAACAGACAGAATTAATGAACTGAGTGAGATCAAGCTCTCAGTTTACCTTCAAATGAACTGTAAGGAGAGGATGGAGCCTGTCACCTGTTTATGACGAATGAAATCCCCGCTTTCTTCTCCAGAATCCATTTCAGGGTTGCAAGATCATAGTTCTCTGGGTGTTGAAAGGTGACTCCTTCTGGAAGGCCCTGCACTCGCACAGCCGCCTGGTCTCTCTGCATCTTCTCGTATGGCACAGGCACCATCACTGTAGTCCCTAAGGCTTTACCTGGGAGAAGAGGCGAGATGACCGTAAATGGTAGGAGCGTCACACTCTGCTGGTCAGTTTCATTATACCACCTGAGAGTTTTGTTTATCTAGCTTTTTAAGAACACTGTGTAGGTATTAAAAAAACTCTGTTAATGCCTGTGGAAAGATGTGCATAGGTGGAGAGAGAGGCTGGTGACTGAACCGGCAGTGGACATCTTCAAAAACCGCACTGGCTGTGGAGTGGGGGCTCCCTCAACGAGAGCAGAGAATGAAGTCTGATCGATCCAGAGGTTTCGATGGGCCAGGAGAGACCAAGCTGTCTTCTGTAAGAAGACTTAATCGGGTACTTACAAACCGACTCTTTGCTTGATGAGAATGTGGATTTTTCAACGTTAGAGACATTCTAAACAGTCACAGCAATAAAATATCCATAACGCTGTCTTGCATGATGGTCAACTATTCAGAGAGTTAATGCTGAGAGTGAGCTTTACCATAACAAAGGCAGAAATAGTCCTCGACCGCTTTTCGGAGTATTTCCGTCTCTCCTGACTCCATCGGCATCCCGTTCGCCGGGCGCGGGGGCTTCACCTCAGGCAGCCCTGCAGCGATGCCTGTCAACAGGTGATCGGCACAAAGTCAGTACCCAAGCATCTGTACTGTATGCTTCTTACTGTCTATCTTCTGGTCATGAAAGGGAAAAGGAAAAAAAAAAGGAATAAACATAAAACAAGACATTCTAATTAAAAAAACCCCAAAGAACAGGGTATTTATGGTGAACAGAATAATATAACATGCTGATCATCTCTGAAATGAATCTATTGACAAGAAACTACAAATGATTCAACACACAGGAAACACTAGTAGTTCAAAGGAAATTATTTTTAATCACAGAAATGTTTACACATATTTGCTATATAGTCTAAAAGGAACAGTCATTGTGCAGGAAGGCCATCACCACTGAACGCACTCAGGACCTGCCCCTCCAACCAGCTGCTACTCCAGAAGTTTTGACACCGATGGTTTGAATTAGGGTTGTTCAGGAGACAGAAACCACACAGTCACTTGAACAGAGAAAGTTTAATGAAAGAATCATTAACTGGTAACGAGAGATTAACTACTCCGGGGTCATGAGCACTCTAAAGGGTACACCAGCAGCAGGGAGCAGGGGCGGCCCCTCCTGCCAGGGTCGCGGCAGAGCACCCGCGGAAGGAGCCCATCTGGAAGAGGGTCCCTCCAGGCCCGAGAGCCAAGCCTCTTTGGGGAGGAGGCAGCCACGGCATGGAGGATGGCAGAAAGTCCGCTGAGGTGCCGCAAGCTAGGCTGGCAGGCAGGGACCCGCCCCCTGGGGGCACCAGTGGAAACCACCGGCAAGTTGCCCACTGGGTGCCTGCAAGACTTGCTGGGCGTTGCAAGGAGGCTGTCCTCGGGGGCCTGCTGGAGCTCTGGAAACCACGTTGTCGGGTGATGCCAAGAGAAATGCTGGGCAGCCACGCTCTGGGACACTGGCGGAACTCCCTGGGAAACTGCCTGTGGGTATGATGCACTGACATTCACCAGGAAGCCTCCTTCTAGAACATTCTGGGACTTGGGTGAGACTTGCTGGGAAGCCAGCTGGGGCGCCAGTGGAACTGGCTGGAAGCCGCGTGAGGTAGGGGCGTCACTGGGAATCCCAACTGCTGTTGGTCACCATGTGCTGCAGATGCAAGCAGGTGAGAACCCACTGGAAAGAGAAGAGAAGCTCCCTCCTCCTCCAGGGATGTCCTGAGCCGCCTTCTGACAACGGTAAACACTGTGCCAGCTGCCAAAGGAGAAAACGTTCTCAGGGCCCAGCTCCAATGTCACAAGGCAGGGCAAAGGGTGGCCTTGGAGTGGAGAGGCAATAACCTTACAATCGTCACACTGAAAATGTCCCAGTGGCTTCCTGAGCTCGACAGGCCCATACAATGGAGTTATATTCTAAGGGCAAATGTGAGGCAGAAACTCTGGGCAGGCAAAATTAAACCTGAAACCTCCAGTCATCCAGGAAGTACAGAATATAGAGTTTTGTGTATACAATTCTGCAAAGCAATTCTTAGGCACATTTACATTGCAGAACCAGTCACTTAGGCTAAAAGAAGGAAGCAGATGAAAACCTCTGTGTGTCGGTCACTCAAACAATCTTGAGCTACAAGTCAAGAAAGAGGGGAAAGGGCCGACCCAGTGGCGCAGCATGTTCTGCTTCGGTGGCCCAGGGTTCCCCGGTTCAGATTCTGGGTGCAGACAGGCACCGCTTGGCAAAAGCCATGCTGTGGCAGGCGTCCCACATATAAAGTAGAGGAAGATGGGCATGGATTTTAGCTCAGGGCCAGTCTTCCTCAGCAAAAAGAGGAGGATTGGCGGCAAATGTTAGCTCAGGGCTAATCTTCCTCAAAAAAAAAAAAAAAGGAGGGGAAGAGAGTGGTAGAAAATTGACAGTGTTAGTTGCAGAGTTTACTCCAGGGTTCAGGGGACTACGGCCTGCAGGCCAAACCCTGCCCGCTGCCTGGTTTTGTACGACCTGTGAGCTAAGCATGGCTTTTTATATTTTGAAATGGTTAAAAAAGTTCAAAAGGAGAATATTACTTCATGACACGTGAAAATCATAGGGAATTCAAATTTCAGTGTCCATACATAAAGTTTTATTGACCACACTCATTCATTTATGTATCACCTATTTCTGCTTTCACACGGCAATGGCAAGTTGAATGGCTGTGGCAGAGACTGTAATGACACACAGGGACTAAAGTATTTGCTATTTGTCCCATTTGGGAAAAAGGTTGCCAATCCCTGGGTTACTCTATATTGTTTTAATACTAAGCACCTATAACCCTAATGCAGGTTGATTCTAAATTTGTTATTTTGAGGGTTAAATTAGTGAATAAATGCTTATTCCACAGGGAGTTGGTTTCTAACATCAGAGGGAAGGTAAATGTGTTTTTGATGCATTACCTCAAGTAATTTTTCCTTACTTCCTAGACAACTTTTGAAGACAAACACCACATATTCAAGAGTCACACCCAGTATTCCAGGTCCGGGAACGGCAGAGAAGTGTGTATTTGCCAATAACAATGGTAAACTCTGGAGGAAGTATCAAGTCAGTCATGTGCAGGCCCCAAAGAACAACCAAACACAGGCAGAAACAGGAAGGAACGCTGTCCTTGAGAGAAGGGAGGCGACAACTGAGAGGCACCTGGAGCTGGCTTTTTCCCTGGGGGAGTCCTTAGCTCCCGAGGGACTCAGGGGAATGGAGCCTAACCAAGAAGTAGCAGTTTTGTGGAGTGAGACAATCTGTCACGTGTTGGGATTGCCATTGTGCTTGGAAACTGAGGGGGAAAATCCTGGAAAGCAGCAAGCAATAGGAAACCCAGTATCTTCATATGAATTTCCCTCAAATTCTTGACTGGGCCCAAAACTGTGTATGCACAGGGTGAGACCTTAAGGAAAAGCAACATTTGGAAGCTAAAGAGCTGAGCAGAGATGTAAAGAGCTGTGTGGTGCTGGAAAGGCAGAGTTTAGAATTCAAGTCCTGCCAAGTTAGAGAAGCTTGTGAAACACCTCCTGAACCCCAGGGCACCCGAGGAGCGAGGGCCACAATCTACGACTTGGAGGGATTCCCCAGGACCGAGGGCAAAACCCAAACAGACTCGTCCACACGGGTCCACACAGGGTCAGGGTGACCTGCCAGTAACTTAGCAGCTGGCCAGAACAAGATGCAATGTCACTTAGCAGATTTTTACAACATATCATGCATACCACCCAGTATAAAATAAAACATTCATAAAAATGTGAAGAAGGAGGAGGAAAAGAGAAAAAAAACCTATAGAAGCAGAACCATTAATGATCCAGATGTTGAAACGATCAGATGAGGACTTTAAAAACTACTATAAATTAATAAATTAAAGCCTTTATAGGGGTGACGAACAGAATGGATGAATACAAGGGGAATCCTAACAAAGAAATGAAAATGCCAACAAAAAGAAAAAGAGGAAGAAGGAAGAAGGAAAAAAGGAAGCAAGGAAGGAAAGAAAGAAGGAAATGGAATTCTAGAAATGAAAAATAATTGAAAATGAATATTTCACAGAATGGACTTAAAACAGCACACTGGATACGGCAGAAGAAAGAATCAGTGACCCCAAAGGAAAGTCAGTAGAAATTAACCAATCTGAAGCTCGAATAGAAAAAAGAATTAAAACAAAAATAACAGAGCCTTAAGGACCTGTGGGACAATATCAGATTTTCTTCTACATGTGTAAATGAAGGAGAGAATGGATGAGAATAAATATTTCAAGAGATAATGGCCAAAAATGTCCCAAATCAATGAAGATGTCAACCTGCAGATTCAGTAAGCTCCACAGACCAAGCAGGGTGAAAACAAAGACGGCCATCAACAGGCACGTCACGGCCGAACTGCTGAAAACCAGACTGCACAGAGCTGGGGAGAAAGACACATCATCTTCAGAGGAACAAGGATAAGAATTCTAATTGTGGTGGAGCAAGCTCTCCCTGTAAACTCTCCCCTCAAAGATACAATGAAAGGGACATTTGTATTCCAACAGAGGACACCCACACACCACAAAAGATGTCTGAGAGACCCACGCAGCCAAACATTGGAAGGCAGAGGTTCTGGAGCCCCCTCCCGAGGAAGTGGAACAAAGTAAGAGAAAGATTTTCTTCCTCCCCGAAGGGAAGCGGGCCAGGGAGTGTGCACAGCCTCTGGGAGGAAAGCGGGGGAGGGGGGGCAGGGGGAGGAAGTGGTGGCCCTCCATGGGAATTCCATAGATCTCTGAGGTCCCTCACAGTCTGGGGGAAAGCCCCCTCAGAGGGGACTAACTACTGCAGGGGTGTGTTCATCAAACCAACACCCCAGGAGAGCAGATAGCAAGGGAGAGTGAGAAAACCCTGAGAGCATGCAGGAGGAAGCACCCCTCCCCTGCACCCAGAGCCGCAGCCCAGCACCCTGGAGCTGTCCCTGCTGATCCCATTGGGCTCAGAATATGCCGCTCCTGACCTCCGCCCAGTGGTGACAGGTGGAAGAGGTAATCAAATACTACCACAATGAGAAAGTACAAATCCATGCCGTCTGGCAGCATGAAAAAATATATTAAATCTCCAGACCAGAAGGAAAATGACAAGTCCCAAAATCAATCTGGAAAACATAGAAATCCATAACCTAAATGACAGAGAATTCAAAATAGCTCTTATTAAAAAACTCAGTGAGTTAAAAGAGAATGCAGACAGACAATACTAAGAGTTCAGGAGCTACTTCACAAAAGAGATTGAAACTATAAAGAAGAACCAATCAGAAATGTTGGCAATGAAGAACAGAATGGATGAGATAAAGCAGAACACAGATTCCCTGAACAGCAGGGCTGATAACATTGAGGAACGAATCAGCACCATTGGGGACAGAAACACAGAAATGCTTCAGAAGGAGGAGGCAAGAGTACTAAGAATAAAAAGAAATGAACTAAGTCTCCGAGAAATATCCAACTCATTTAGGAAATGCAACATAAGGATTACAGGTGTTCCAGAGGAAGAAGAGAAGGAGAATGGAGCAGAAAGTGTGTTCAAAGAAATAATAGCAGGGAACTTTCCAAATGTGGGGGAGGAGCTAGAAATCCACGTGAAAGAAGCCAATAAATCTCCTAGCTACATCAATGTAAAAAGACCTGCTGCAAGGCATATAGAAGTGAAGCTGGCAAAAGCCAATGACAAAGAAAAACTACTAAGGGAAGCAAGGTGGAAGAAAGTAACTTACAAAGGAACCCCTATCAGGCGTTCAGTGGGTTTCTCTGCAGAAACCTTACAGGCTTGGAGAGATTGGAATGATACATTGAAATCTTTGAAAGACAAAAACTTTCAGCCAAGAATACTCTATCCAGTGAAAATATCCTTCAGATATGACGGAGAAATAAAAACTTGCCCAAATAAACAAAAGCTAAGGGAGTTCATTGCCACAAGATCTGCCCCGCCTCCCCCCACCACAAGAATAAGAATTCTATCCTGACTTTGTATCTAAAATAGTAACAGCCATGAAATTTCAAAAGGGCTGAAAGAAAAAAATCATCAAGGTGGAATTCCATCTGAAGTAAAAATATTCTTCAAAAACCAAAGCAAAGGAGAGACGTCAGCAAGACGACAGACTAAGAAGCAAGAGGGCTTCTTTCACCACAAATACACAGAATTAATGATATACAGACCAGAACATCTCTGTGAGAACTCTACAGACCAGCTGAGAAGCTACAGCACCCAAGCCATTGTACAACCAAGAAGGGACAGTCTCTTCAACAAATGATGATGGAAAAACTGGATAATCACATGCCAAAGAATGATGTTAGACCCTTATCTTATATCATACACAAACATTAACTCAAAATGGATTAAACCTAAAACTAAGACCTCACACTACAAAACTCCTAGGAAAAAACACAGGAGAAAAGCTTCATGACATTGGGTTTGGCAATGATTTCTTGGGTATGACACCAAAAGCATAGGCAACAAAAGCAAAAATAGACAAAAAGGACAACATCGAACTTGAAAACATTTGAAAGGACACTATGAATAGAGTTAAAAGGCAATCCACTGAATGTCTGCAAAACATATATTGTAATTGTAAATATAATTGTAAATATTTGCAAATCATATTTTGATAAGGGGTTAATATCCAGAATACATAAAGAACTCCTACAACTCAACAACAAAAAATCAAATAACTCAATTCAAAAACAGGCAAAGGACTTGGAAGATATTTCTCCAAAGATGATATACAAATGGCCAATAAACACACGAAGAGATGCTCAACATCACTAACCATCAGAGAAATGAAAATGTAAACCACAGGGAGGTCTCACCTCACACCCATGGGGATGGCGACTGTCAGAAAAGCAGAGAATAACCAGTGTTGACAAGGATGTGGGGAAGCTGAAGCCCTCGTGCACGGTGAGTGGGACTGTAAAACGGTGCAACTGCCATGAAAACACGGAGGGTCTTCAAAAAATTACAAATAGAACCACCATATTATTCAGCAATTCCACTTCCGGGTATATACCCAAAAGAGCTGAAAGCAAGGTCTCAAAGGGTCACTTGCACACCCATGTGCACAGTAGCACTTTTTACCACGGCCAAAGGGCAGAAGCGACCCAAATGTCCATCGACAGGGTGAATGGATAAACAAAACGTGCTACATATATACGGTAGAATATTATTTAGCCTTAAAAAGGAAGGAAATTCTGACACACGCTACAACATGAATGAACCTTGAGGACATTACACTAATTGAAATGTCAGTCACTAAAAGACAAACACTGTATGGTTCCACTTATATGAGGCACCCAGACTAGCCAAATTCATAGAGGCTGGAAGTAGAATGGTGGTTATTAGGAGCTGGGGGGAGGGAGAAAATGGTGTTGTTTAATGAGTACAGAGTTTCAGAGTTGCAAGATGAGAAAGTTCTGGAGATCTATTTCATAACAATGTGAATATACTTAACGCTACTGAACTGTGCACACAAACATGGTTAAGACGGTAAATTTTATGCTCAAGTTTTTTTTTTAACCCCATACACAAAAAAACAAAGGCAAGGTAAAGATATTTTCTGATAAAACCTGAGAGAATCTGTTAAAGCAAACAACAATAAGGCATTAGAGGATTTATAACACAGCGGGGCTAGAGGGAAATAAGCAGAATTATACTGTTTAAGGTTCTTATATTGTAGGTGTAGGAGAAGGGCATTAATTTCAGATTCTCTGTGACAAATCAGGAGGACATATTGTGGTCCCAAGAACAACCAAAAAAAAAAAATAGAGAAAACAAAGTGTTAAAACGTCAACAGAAGAGATAAAATGTAATATAAAAATTTCTCAGTGTAAAAAACACAGGAAAGCAGGCACAAAGGAACAACATAGGGGACAAAGAAAAAAGAAACAGGGGCCGGCCCAGTGGTGCAGTGGTTAAGTTCACACGTTCCGCTTCAGCAGCCTGGGGTCCACCGGTTCAGATCCCAGGTGTGGACATGGCACTGCTTGGAAAGCCATGCTGTGGTAGGTGTCCCACGTATAAAGTAGAGGAAGATGGGCACGGATGTGAGCTCAGGGCCAGTCTTCCTCAGCAAAAAGAGGAGGATTGGCAGGAGATGTTAGGTCAGGGCTTTAAACTAAGTTGTATAAATAATTGTATTAAATGTAAATGGATGAAACACCCCAAGTAAAAGTCAGAGATTTTCAGACTGGTTTTAAAAAAAAAAAAAGACCTAGGGGCCGGCCCCATGGCATAGTGGTTAAGTTTGGCGTGCTCCATCTTAGCGGCCTAAGTTTGCAGATTTGGATCCTGGGCACAGACCTATACCACTCGTCAGCCACGCTGTGGCGGCAACCCAGGTACAAAATGGAGGAGGACTGGCACAGTTGTTAGCTCAGGGTGAATCTTCCTCAACTGAAAAAAAAAAAAAAAGAAAAGACCTAACTGCATTCTGTGTACAAGGAACCCACCTTAAATATAAAAACTCAAAAGGCTGAAAGTAAATGAAGGGAAATGGATACACCATGCAATATTAATGACAAGAAAGCTGGCGTGGCTATGTCAGTACAAGACGAAGCTGACTTCAAGATGAGGAGCATAAATGGAAACAAAGAGGAGCCATTCATGAGGGAAGAAAAGGTCAGTTCATAATCCTAAATGTGTATGTATCTAATAACATGGCTTCACATATATGAAGCAAAAAGTACTAACCAGAAGGAGGAATAGACAGATACACAAGATAATTTGAGATTTTAACACTCCTCTGTCAGTAATTGATAAAACAGGCAGGCAAAAATCAGAAAGGATACAGGTGAATTAAACATCATTTAACAACTTGACCTGATTGGTCTTTTCACTGCAGAATCCAATACAAATGGTGTCTAAGCCGTAAATTCAATCTTGATAAATTCAAAAGGATGAAAATCACACAGAGCCTGTTTTTGGACTACAATGGGATTTGATTAGAAATCAATAACTAAGAAAATTCCCAAATTTAGGATATTAAGCAATATGCTTCTAAGTAACTGTGGGTCAAAAAGAAATTACTAGGGATATTAGAAAATATTTTGAACTAAATTATCATGAAAACACAACACATTAGAGTCTGTGGAATGTAGTTAAAGCAGAATCTAAAGAGAAAATTATAACTTTAAATGCATATTAAAAATAAAGTCAAGGACCTAAGCCCCAAATCAAGAAGCTAGGAAAGAAAAGCAATTAAATCCAAAGGAATTACAAGAAGGAAATAATAAAGGTAAGAGCAGAAACAAAGGATAAGGAAAGACAGAGAAAAGAGCAAATCAATAAAGCCAAAAGTTCACGCATTGGAAAGATAAGTAAAATAGATGAATCTCTTGCAAGATTTACCAAGAAAAAAGAGAGAAAACACAAATTATCAACATCAGAAACATCAATACAGACATTAAAATTATAAAGCAAATATCATAAACTATTTTTTGCCAATGAATTTCACAACTTAGATGAAATAAACAAATTAAAAACAAATTTGAGAAACAAAGTTTACTGAAATGCACACAAGAAGAAAACAGTAAATATGAATGGCCCTATATCTGAAAAATGAGCATGCAACTGTGAAACTTAAAAAAAAAATCTGTACTTAAATTTCAATGATTAGAAATCCAATTGGCGGCTGACATGAATGACCCTTCTTGCTGATCAATTACATACTCACCATATTATTTAAAGACTACTTCATTTTTAAATCTATCTTCTTGATCGTAGAGACCTAATTTAGTTCTAGAAGTCAGTCTGAATCGATCAATCTCTCTCTCTCATATGTATGATCTTGGGTAGACAGATCTAGATTTGGCCACAGTAAAATGGTATAAAGAAGGAAAGAAAGAAATATACACACACACACACCCTGCACCAACTCCTGGAGACATCTATGCATCTCTATCTATTCCTCTAGATATATAGATGTGTAAATACACACACACACACACACACTCACCCCATTATACCCCATGATGAAACTTTCTGTTTTGTTTTTCTTTCTTGATTCCAGAAATCAAGAAAGAAATACTAAACTGCTAACTCAATACTTCACAGGTAGCCCACAGTGCTGGGGAGAATCATCACACAAGGTGTACGTTTTCACACCCGAGGCTAGTTTCCCTCACTTATGCTCACTGGCATATGGACGGCTCTGAAAGTCCCACAGTAAGGGGAAAAAAGGGCAAAAGGAGTATAATGGTTATTATCTGAAAGTAATACCTAACAAGCCCTGAAAGAGTTTTTCCCTTTCCTTCGGGAAGGAGTAAAACAAGAATATTTTTTTAAATGTGGGTTTATTTTAGGAACTAAAGACAATTTACTTTATGTTCTTCAATTTCTTCTATACAACCAGAGTCTGCTCAAGGACACAGTACAACATACACCGAGCACGTTCTGTGGACTCGTCGGAATTAAGCAGACACTCGGGTTTGCCAAGTCACAGATGCGGGGGAACCATTTTTAGGATAATGCATATGATATCTTAGAAGAAAACATTACAGAAGTCTTGCCTGCAAGTGTTTTAAGATTTATGAATACAAAGGATAAAATTATTAACACCTACAGTATTTTGCAAAATCCTTCTGCAGGTCCGCCCTGGCGTTGACAAAAGCGCGTCCTCTGTCGGTGCCGACGACGAACACGTCTGTCTCGTACACGGCGATGCAGGCCACTTCCGCCTTGGACTTGGCCAGTTCTTTACACTGGAACACAAACACAGAATAAAGTGTTACATACAAGGGCAGAGCCAGATTTTGCGGGGCCTGAGAGGTCTGCTTTAAGAACATAAAATTATGTACAAACATGAATATTTATTTAGAATGAAGAAATCACCAAGAAAAAACCAAAACAAATTTATCAAACAAATACCACAAACATCATACAACCCAGAGAAGAACACATTTTTATGAACCGCCTGTGCTATTGCGATTTATAGTCAGAAATGAAGATTTGTGTTCATCCACTGCTCCAGGCACAGAGCTCCTGAAACCCTTGGAATTTCCTAACTGAGGAGAGCGGTAAAGGTGTCTTGTTATCTGAATGAAGAGACTTGGGGACCACACCTGAGGATGGGGCTGGCTGCCAGGAGAACCAACCAGGTGATGAGAGGGTTGGAACTTTCAGTCCCACCTCCCTGACCTCTGGGGTTGAGTTCAGTCACTAACAGCCAGCGATGTCATCAATCATGCCTACACAATGAAGCCACCACAAAAACGCCAAAGGACAGGGTTGGGGAGCTCCTAGGTGCTGGGAGAGTGGTCCCCGGAAAGGGCACGGAAGTCTGCTCCCCATTCCTTGCTCTGTGCGTCTCTTCCATCTGGCTGTTCCTGAGCTATATCCTTTGATAATAAACTGGTCATCTAGTCAGTAAAATGTTTCTCTGAGTTCTGCGAGCTGCTCTCGCAAATTAATCGAAATCATGGAAGGAGCCGGGAACTTCCAGTCTATAAGCAGTGGTTAGACACGCTGACGCCGTGCACCCCGACGCAGCGTGAGGAGAGGGGCAATCCACCCTATGGTCTTCTTCCCACAAACCCATGACCCCAGGCTGGACCAGAGGGAAACATCAGAGGCACTCAGATTGAAGGAGACAACAAAACACCTGACCAGTACTCTTCAAAACCGCCAAGGTCACAAGAAACAAGGGAAGATGGAGGCACTGTCGCAGAGCCCAGGAGCCCCAGGCACATGATGACCAAAAGCAATGCGGTGCCTGCGGGCGGGTCCTGGCACAGAAAAGGGACATCAGCAAAAACCTAATGAAATTTGAGTAAAGTCTGGAGCTAGTTAATAGCAGTGCGCCAATATTGATCTATTAGTTTTGACAAAGGCACCATAATTATGTAGAACGTACCAGAGTTATATACGATGTGGGTAAGGAGCATACGGGAAATCTCTGGACTAGCTTTGTAACTTTTCTGTAACTCTTAAAGATATTCCTGAATAAAAATTTATTTTAAAAACTCCCAAAACTGCTTGCTTTCCAGGGGCTTAAGGGTGGAGCAAATGGGGAGTAACTACTTATTGAGGACAGAGTTTCAGTTTAGGAAGATGAAAAAGTTCTGGAGATGGATGGTGGTCATGGTTGTACGACAGTGAGAATGGACTTAAAGCCCCTGGACTGCATGCTTAAAAATGGGTGAAATGGCAAGTTTTATGTTATACGTATGTGTACATAGATAGATCTTTCCACAATAAAAAATAGAAACTTTTTGTTTTCCCCCAAGAAGACTTCCTAGCTCCTATCCAACCCATGAGTAAGTCCTATCGACTCTACCTTCAACACACCTTTCTGGTCCCATCACTTCTCCACCTTTCCTACCCTAGACCGGGCCTCAGAAATCTCCCACCGGAACCACAGCCCTAGCCTGCTAACTGGCTTCCCCGCTTCCACTCTTGTTCCACGTTCATCGATGGTTCACACAAGCACCACTCCCCTGCATTACTCCCACGGCTTCCCACCACACCGAGGAAAAGTCCAGAGCTCTACATGATCTGGCCACTAGGTGCCTCCTGCACCTTACCTCTGGCCACATCTCCTTTCCTCACTCTGTTCCAGTTTTACTGGTCTTCTTCATGTTCCTTGAAAATGCCAAACTTGTTTCCACCTCAGGGCCTTTGCACAAGCTGTTCTCACTGACTTGCACACTGTCCCAGATACTGGCATGGCCCACTTCCTCCCTTCATCCAGGTCTCTGCACAAAAGGCAACTAGCCAGAGAATTTCTCCCAGGTCACCCCATCCTAACCATCTGTTCTCTCCCATAAGCCTCTGTTTCCTGACCCCCCTTTTCTTTATAATATTTTATTTACTATATTTACTGATACAAACACACACACGTAGAATTTGTTTATTGTCTCTCTCCCCAAATAGAACACGAGATCTATGTGAGGGGACCTCATCTGTCTTCTCAAGTCTTGGGGTTCCAGTGCCCAGAAGAGGGCCTAGACGTAGGAGGCACTTCGTGAATATGTGTCAAACAAAGGATGTGATCAGTTCTTGTTCAATGTTCCCGGGTGAGATATTTCTAGTTCTTTCCAAATAGACTTGGAAACTTACCCCAAGTTTTTTTAAAAAATAGTTTTGTTTACCCCCAGATAATCCAGGATAATCTCCCCATCTCAAGATCCCTAACTTCATCACATCTGTAAAGTTCCTTTTGTGAAATAAGGCAACATTCACAAGCTTGGGAATGAGGACATGGCCACCTTTGGGGCCATTATTCAGTTTACCATAGGTTGCTTTCAAAATTTCTCTTTCTATTTGGTTTCCTACAGTTTTAATATGATGGGTCTAGGGGTGAGTGTGTGTGCGTGTGTGCACATGTGTATGTGAGTGAGTTACGTGTGTTTGGTATTTTGTCAATCGACCCCATAATGTTCTTTATAGAAAAACGAAAATAAATAAATATCTACATATATATTTTTCTGGTCGAGGATCCAACCTGGGGTCACACTTTCTGTTCGGCGTCCTGTACCGTCAGTCTCCCTCCATCTGGAATGGTTCTCTGGTCTTTCTTTGTCTTTCATGACATTGACATTTAGTAAAAGTCCAGGCCAGTTATTTTGTAGAATATACCCTAATTTGGGTTTGTCTGATGTTTCCTCCTTAGATTCAGGTCACATATTTTTGGCAGGGTCGCCACAGCTACCTTCTCAGTGCATCATATCAGGAGGCACGCCATTCCTGCTGATGACCACTCTGATCGCTTGACTAACGGGGTGTCTGTTGGGTTTCTCCACTTTCACAATGTTAGCAATTCTCCCTTTTTAATCAATAAGTATCCTGTGATCAGATACTTTGAGGTCATGTAAATTTCTCATCAAATTTTCACCCACAGGAAAAATTTACATTTGGATGTAAGCAGATGCATATAAATTGATTAGCCCTTTGGATTTACCTTTGAATTTAAACAAAAAATATTCTCAAACAAGATAACAGGTGCTTCCATTAAATTTTCAGATCCCCAAAGCTTAAATTTATATAATTACATCCATAATGGGAAAAAAAAAACTGTTCTAATTCTCTGACAAGCCCATTATCCCCTATGCAGGATGCGCTTACACAGATTGGATGTCAAACTGAAGGTGAACATCAAAAAGTGACAGTGGATTGTTTCACAGTTCTGTTATTTCGACAGTGATCCAACCACAGCACGTTTTATAGAACTGTAAAGCCGTCTCACCATGGACTCGAGAGCAGAAACGAGGAACGTCACCACCATCCTGCTCTCCGTGGACTCATTTTCGACGGACAGGGTAGACACTGCCACCTGGGCCATGATCCCTGAGCAAGAGAAGTAATAAGAAAGTGAGCGGCGGAAATCCACAGTGTCCTTCCAAACACAAGTGCAGGCTGTGAGCGCGCTCACAGACGACCCAGCTCAAACCTCCCCATAGAGCTGAAGAACCCAACACCTGAAGACACTAAGTGATAAGCCCACGGTCTCTGAGGATAAATGCTGACTCTCACGCAGCGTATTTCCCACTAAACACAGACATCGCCTCCTCATCCAATAAACTCAGGTATTATGCTAGAGAAGCACGTTAACTATTTCCCAGAGGAGGAGGGGAAGGAAATGTACCTACTGACCCAGCGCTGTGTGGTCCGATTTCAGCATGGCGCTGCCAGATACCACATTCCGCTTCACATACGCAGAAAAAGGAGAGAAGTAGCTTTGTGCACTAAAGAAGAGAAAATCCCTTCTTTCCTTTCCTGCTAGGACTTCTCTGCATAAAAATGCACTCTAAATTTTGCCAAACTCTAAATCAAGTTAGCATTAAAAAATTTATTTGAAAAAGTTTCTTCAACACCATAAAAAGAGTTTTTTAAAATAGAGCATGCAAAATAAACACTGTTAGGTGGGTCATGGCCCTCCAGTAGTTGGCTTAGTTATATTTGTAAGCAAAAGATAAAGAAACAGATCAACATAAATATGTACATGGAAGGAAGCTTCAAGATCTAAGGCAGTGAAGTATGGTGGTCGGATAAGGTGGTTTGGAAAAATTCACAAATGTTTCTTTCTGAGCACGTGGTTTGACTCCTCGCCCACTTGAATGAGGTGGGGCCACAAGCCTCGCGCTACCAGGACATCAGGGAAGCGACATCACTTTCATGCAGAGGCTGTGTCACACTCCCTCCTGTTCTGCAGAGTGACCACCAGTGGTCCATATGGACTGCTCCGTCCACCCAGGTTCCAGGTTGAAGAAACCAAGGAACAGACGCAGGGCTGACTCCCAGCAGACCTTTAAGGCAGATGAGAAACCACTCCTTGCTCCTTTAATCCACTGAGATCTGGTGGTGTTTTTAGCCACTGCACACCCTAGCAGCTCTGGATAGATCCAGCAGGCTGAAAAGGAATTCTAACAAAACGTAACTAGCTGTCTAGATGCTCTGGAGACACCTGAGGATGCCTTAATTAGACTTACAGTCTTCCTGGGAAAGAACATGGACTGGACTGGCAGAGCCATTAGGATGCAAAGCATTTGGGTCAAAAAATCTTTATAAATCTATCTCCCCATTCTGAAAGAGACTGTGAGAGGAGAATGTGACTCCATCCCAGGCATATTAATTAACTGGCATGAGCTGGGCGTGAACAGGTAAGAAAGTATACACACACTTCTATGGGAAGCTTTTAAATAATTATCTGAAAATGAAGCCTTTGACACTCCTCTTGTTATCACACTCATATTTGAGAACAGAAGTTGCAAATATTGGTTTTCATAGCAAAGACTGACAACCGACCTGTAGTCAGAAAAAGCAGCAACTGGTGAAAAAATGTTTAAGTCTTAGGAAGTCTTTTCACTAGCTTTCCAGATTCCACGATTACCACTTAGTACACTAGACCAAGGAAACGCGCATCAAAAAGTATGAAACAGCAAAGGCAAGTAATTTTTCCACTCACCAGAATATTCACTTAGACTATGCTCTATCCTTATTATTTCAGAAGCTTAGGATATTTTCATTCATAACCTTGTTTTGCCTTTAATATCCCAGTGAGAGAAAAAGGAGTAGATGTGTTCTCACGCTACAAACTTGGTGGTTTGCCCAAGCAAAGCTGGAACCCACACCAGGGCAATGTTCTGCAGATTGCTGTTTCCGCTTCTCACCTTAAATCGCCATAAATCTGCTATGACATCATCCACACTTAATGTGTGCTAAGAAATGGGAGACAGGGGCCAGCCCCATGCCCAAGTGGTTAAGTTCGCTCTGCTTCCGTGGCCCGGGTTCGCCAGTTCGGATCGTGGGTGCAGACATGGCACCGCTTGGCAAGCCACATTGTGGTGGCATCCCACATTCAAAACAGAGGAAGATGGGCACGGATGTTAGCTCAGGGCCAGGCTTCTTCACCAAAAAACAAAAAGAAATGTGAGACAGATGCCACACAAACAGCTCATGGGGGGCGATGAGAGTTCCTACTACATTAGCAGACTGTTCAGGAGGAGGCATCAGAGCGCTTTGCGGTGGAAAGAACCCTGGAGGTGACCGAGCCCAGGCAGACTTCCCAGGGAAGGACATGTTTTCTTTGGGGCTTTCTGCTCTCTAGAAATGAGGTCGTGTGCATTAACAGAACTCGCTGCTCTTTGCCGTCCCAAGAGGGCATTTCCCTGGACAGTCTGTGGTCAAGACTGTTCGTGGAACATTCCCTGCACGCCTCCCTCCACTGGCGACTGCTGCCTCTCTTTTCCCTTTCCCAGAAAGAAACTGCCATCACACAGCGGCGTTAAGGTGAACACCAGGACACACCAGGCCAGGTGGTGACACAAGCTCACGGAGCATGAGGTGTGACGCGCTGGTCCCCATAGAACCAGCAGCCAGGGAAGCCAGGTGGTGGATTCCCCAGATCACTAACCAGCTCCGTGCCCCCAGGGGGCTGCACCGGCTCCTCTCCTAGGAAGGGAGACACGACACCAACCACTTGCTATGAAGCTCCTTTCCCCTCTGACCTCTTATGAGCCCCTCATTTAAAAGTCAAGGGAACATCATCCTATACGAGTCCATCCACATGAAATGTCTGGAACAGGGAAATTGATAGAGACGGAAAGCAGATTAGTGGTTGCTTAGGGCTGGGTGGTGGGGTAGCTAAAGGGAATGGAGTTTGTTTGGGGTTGATGGAAATGTTCTAAAATTGACTGTGGTGATGACTGCACAACTCTGTGAACATACAAAAAACACCGAATTGTATACTTTAAATGGGTGAATTGTATGGTAGGTGAATTTTATCTCAATAAAAAAAATCAAATGAAATCAAAGAGAGGTTGGATGGAGAAAAAGGAAATGGACATGTACCGACCACATACTAGGGAGCCAGTGCTTTTGTGGTCATGCAATTTCCTACGCGCACACCCTCCATGGGAGCACTCAGAGGTGAGGAAGCCTGCTCAGGGCTGCGCAGACGCTTCGTGGCCAAGCAGGGGCTGGGCCCGCAGGGGAGGAGCAGACAAGCAAACGGAGGAGAGCACGGAGCCTGGATAAAGGACCTCACGGGGTAGAGCCCCAAGATTAGAGTGACCAGAGTCCTGAGCCAGGACAGTCCTGGGTCACCCTGCCTTGTGGGGTAATAGCAACAGAGCTCCCTTCCCTCTCGAATGCCTCAAAGATGGATTCTTAAATGTTTATGTGCGGGTGGTTTGTCAAATGAAAAAACAATTTCTAGGACGTGGTGTTCTGTGTCCTTACAACAACCTCCAAGTTCAGAGTTCTCTTGATGAAGCAGATGAGAAAGCGATCCAAGTGGGAGAGTCATCTCTGAACTCAAACATGGCTTACGTCTGCATATCTATTTAGCAAGAAGAAAAATGGTCGAGTGCTCATTCACTCTGTTCCCTAAGTAAAGGAAAAAGTTTTTATTACAAAAATTCTTCTAACCAATGTAAATTAGACCCTCATTAGGATTATGTTTCATTTCTTTGATTATTAAAGATGAAATACCTGTTCACGTCATTTAAAATTTTTTTAAATTAAGGTCTAATTTATATAGAGTAGAGTTCACCCTATGTAGTGTACAGTTCTACAGGTCATAATAAACATAGAGTCATGTAGCCACCACCAAAGTCAAGGCACAGAACAATTCCATCGCCCCCAAACCCTCCACGCCCCAATCCACACCCTCCACCCCACCCCTGGCCATCACTGATCTGTTTTCTGTCCCTGTAGTGTTGCCTGGTCCAGAACATCAATAAATGGAATCCTATATGGTCTCGCTGGGTCTATCACTAGTTTATTCTTTTTATTACTGAGTATTCCACTGCAGAGATGTCACACAGTTCATTTACCGTTTTGCCAGTTAAAGAACAAGTGACTTGCTTGCAGTTTTTGACTATTAGGAATAAAGTCAGTACGCCCGTTCATGTACGGGCTTTGTGTCAACCTAAGTTTTCACTTCTCATGTAAATGCCCAAGAGTGGGATTCCTGGGTCATGTGTTAAGTATGTTTTTTTAGCTGTATAAGAAAGTACCAAACTATTTTCCAAAGTGGCTGTACCATTTTGTGTTCCCACCACTAATCCAGCTGCTCTGCATCCTCGCTGACACACAGTTGTCAGCTTTTAAAAAAACTTCAGTCATCCTAATAGGTGGGTAGTGACATCATTTTGTGGTCTCACTTTGCATTTTCCTAACAACTAAAGACACTGGGCAGATTTTCATGTGCTTATCTGTCATCCGTATATCTTCTTTGGTGAAATGCCTGTTCACACTTTTGTCCATTTAAAAACTGTATTGTTTGCTCATTTTTTATTACTGAGTTTACCGAGTTCTTTATATATTGTGGATACAAGTCCTTTATATGTGGTTTACAAATATTTTCCCTTTTGCTATAGGGAACATTACTGGGACAATTGGTAAAACTCAATATGGTCTTAGGGTTGTAATGTATGTAGGTTAATTTTATTTTGATTGTAAAATTGCTGCTCTGTAGGAGAACATTCTCGTTTATAGGAAATACACACTAAGTATTTGAAACTGATGGGGCCTCAGGTTGATAATTTCTCTCAAACGGTTCAGAAAAAAATAAAAGTTCCTTGTACCATACTTGCAATTTTGTTGTAGGTTCAAGACAGTTTCAAATTTTAAAAAAATTATTTAAAAAAACCCACCAAACTCTATGTCAATTATTTGTACATTTCTGCTTTTAAAAATTGCATGGTCAATACTATGGTTTATGCAATTCTTTTTGGGAAAATCAGTATGCAGAACGTATCATCAAGAATTCAGATTAAGGGGGCCGGCCTTGTGGCCCAGCGGTTAAGTTGGCGCCCTCTGCCTTGGCTGCCCAGGTTTCGAGGGTTCGGATCCTGGATGTGGACCTACACGCCATTCATCAAGCTGTGCTGTGGCAGCATCCCAGATGGAAGAACTAGAGTGACCTACAACTGGGATATACAACTATGTACTGGGGCTTTAGGGAGAAAAAAAGAGGAAGATGGCAACAGATCTTAGCGTGGGGCCAATCTTCCGCATTTAAAAAAAAAGAATTCAGATTAAATTATTTCATGTGAAAGGCACAACTTGAAATGATTTTTAATCTGATGCAAAATACATCCATTGGCAAAACTAGAGTTTTCACTCTAATTTCTTTTCTATATTTTTAGAAATCAACTGCATTACTTGGTGGAAATATTAAAAAATTTTTTCCATTGGAAGTTATAGAAATCTCACAAAGACTTTTAAATAAGCTTTCAATATATTTACATATTGAATATGTATTCAATTTTTATCTAAAATAAACCAAGTATTTGTTTCAAAAAAGGATTACTGCGGGGACATTTGCACTGTTCTAAAGATAAATGTACAACCAAAGTTCCTTAACACGTTAGTGTTATTTAAGATTGTGACTAAGAAACTGATATTCTTGGACTACATCAGACTAAAAAGCTTCTGCACAGCAAGGAAACCATCAACAAAATGAGAAGACAAGCTAACAACTGGGAGAAGATATTTGCAAACCACATATCGGATAAAGGGTTAATGTCCAAAATATCCAAAGAACTCATATATCTCAAGCAACAAAAAAACCAATAACCCAATTAAAAAATGGGCAAAAGATCTGAACAGACATTTCCCCAAAGAAGATATACGGATGGCCAACAGGCATATGAAAAGATGCTCAACGTCATTAGCTATCAGGGAAATGCAAATCAAAGCTACAATGAGATGTCACCTCACTCCGGTCAGAATGGCTGTAATTAATAAGACAGGAAACAACAAATGTTGTAGAGGGCATGGAGAGAAGGGAACCCTCGTACACTGCTGGTGGGAGGGCAAACTGGTGCAGCCACTACGGAAAGCAGGATGGAGTATCCTCAGAAAATTAAGAATAGAGCTACCATATGATCCAGCTATCCCACTGCTGGGTATTTCTCCAAAGAACTTCCAAATACAAATGCATAAAGATACACGCACCCCTATGTTCACCGCAGCCTTATTCACAATAGCCAAGAGTTGGAAGCAACCTAGACGCCCATCAAGGGACAAATGGATAAAGAAGGTGCTGTATATACACACAATGGAATACTACTCAGCCATAAGAAATGATGAAATCCGGCCATTTGTGACAACATGGATGGACCTTGAGGGTATCACGCTGAGTGAAATAAGTCAGAGGGAGAAAGTCAAATACCGTATGATCCCACTCATAAGTAGAAGATAAAAACAACGACAAACAAACACATAGCAACGGAGACTGGATTGGTGGTTACCATAGGGGATGGGGGGCGGGGGAAGGGAAAATGGGTGATTAGGCTCGCATGTGAGGGGATGGATTATAATTAGTTTTTGGGTGGTGAACATGGTGTAATCTACACAGAATTGGAAATATATTATGATGTACATCTGAAAGCTATATAATATCATAATCCAATGTCACTGCAATAAAATATATATTAAAAAAGAAACTGATATTCTTGACTATTATCTTTCAGAGTAAACTAACTTAAACTGTTTTTAAAAAAAAAACAACCTCTCCTACAGCAGAGTCCCATCTTATACTGGGAGTAGGTATGGCCAAAGGCAAGCTCATGAATGGTCAAAAGAATCCAAGGAAGCAGTAAGGATCCGTCCCAGAGAGAACAGTTTTCTTCTATGAGTTCTTTACTTGTTTAGGGAGAGGCTTGTGTACCTCTTTATCAGCAGATGCATCTTTGCCAACATTGCACATTTTTTCAGATCTGTAGTTCTAAAATCTGTTAACCGCCCCTGGCTGGCTTTGAGCTGTCTGTCAGAGGCCACCCCTCTTTGATGGGGGGGTTTCCATTTTCTCTTAGAGTTTTGCCTTTGATAGATACACCCTTAGAGTTCATGTCTTCCAACCTTAACTTGAATACTTTTCAGTCTCTCTAAAGTCTTATCACACACTTGGCTAGTCACCTAGCAATCTCTCTTATCACATACTTGGCTAGTCACCTAGCAATCTCTCTTATCACATACTTGGCTAGTCACCTAGCAGTCACCGGAACGCTCAGTGCCACAGTTTGATGATTCTCATGTTGATTCACACCTCTTACTGTGACCTCTCACCAAGTCCTGCCAGCCAGTTTTCCCTGAAATGTTGACATAGGTCGTTATTTCTTCCATTAATTATCCAATGAAGTAGGATAGGGGCCATGATGTATGAAAAATATGCCTTTTTAAACACTAGAATCACACACGGTGTTGTGAGATGCTCATGCTGAGGGACCCCAGAGGACCGAGACCATTTAAGGGACCAGCACACTCCAGGCTCCTATCTCACGCTCACTCCTCAGTCAGATGCTGCCACACTGGAATGGCAGAAAGTGCCTATGATATTTAAATAGCTGTTTTGCTCTTTCATTTTTGTAGATCACCCATGGTTAAGCTCTCATAAGGTAAATGTATGTATGGCATGGCTCCACTGTATCTATTATTTTGCACAACTCTCTCCAAAGTTTCAAGGAAGCCTTCCTCTAAAACACCAGTGTAAACTGCTTGATGGACTTCTGTTAGCCCCTGTGGTCAAGACAGCATTTCCGTTAATTACACCACAGTAATCCCTAAGAGGACTGTGATGTCAAAACTCTGGTTTTTAACAGAAAATAAAATAATATGTAGAATGACACTAGGTGGAACTCAAAAAAGATATTATCAGTTGGTATCAACTGTGCTACCAGAAAAAATAAAAAAATGAGTGTTTCATAATTATCGCTCTGCTTGCATCTTTTCTTTAACAACAAACAGAGGCAGGAATCTGTCTTTTATATTCTATGATTTAGAACACACCATGCATGAAGAGAACATCAAAAACAATGAAACATGACTGCAAGCTAACATGGGGTTTCTCACCCCAAGAACACTTCCCTGAGAAAAACAGCACTGCATTCTAATAAAGCTAAAAGTCCTCGACAGCGAGAGCTTCCAAAAGCCCCAAAGCCTTTATGGCGATTAGATTCTTTTCTATTCAAATCGAAAGCACCAGCAACATTCATGTAGATCAGAGATTTTAGATAGTACTTAACTTTTTGCTCTTTTAAAATTGGAGATTTAGATTAAAAAAACCTCTCAAATCTTACATAGTTTCCCTAGCAATCCTTAAGGACTTTCTCTCCTTATCAACGTAATATTTTACTAACGAAAAGCAAACGTCTAGACCAGGGGTCAACAATCTGCACCTGTGGGTAAACTCCAGCCCGCACCGAGAGTTTTATAAACAAAGTTTTATCGGAACACAGCCACGCTCGTTTGCTGACATCTCATCCACGGCTGCTTTCCTGCAGACAGTGCTGCACGCATGTGACAGAGACCACACGTCCTCAAAGCCGAAAATATTTATTCTCTGGCCCTTTACAGAAAAAGTTTGCCCATCTGTGAAGTAGAATTCATTTCCAGCGCTTAGAATTTTCATCATTTGGAACTCCATCCACTCCATTTATCAAACCCCTGCAGTCTTGCAATAGAGGCCTGGTTGATTTTTTAAACTGTTTCTAGGATTTCCTTTCCAAAGGTGAATTTCTCAGTCTCTGAGGCTTTGATTCTATTTGACAAATTCCTGAGGTGCCACCTTGTCCACAACTCACCCCAGGCTCACCCCAGGCTCACCGGCTCACAGGAAATGAAAACTACAAACTCACACACATCTACTCACCAATCAACAGAAGTATATTGAGGGGGTCAAAAGATACACACTTCCAGATGTAAAACAAATAGTCCTGGGGATGTAACGTACAGCACGGTGACCATAGTCAGCAATACTGGATCACATGTTTGAAAGCTGCTAAGAGAGTAGATCTTAAAAGTTCTGAACACAAGAAAAAATATTGTAACTACGTGAGGTGATGAATGTTGATTAAACTTATGGTGGCAATCATTTCAAAACACATACACATATTAAATCACTATGCTATACACCTAAAGCTACTACAATGTTGTCTATCAGTTCTATCTCAATAACTGGAAAAAATGTTTTTAAAAAAGAGTAAAAACAAATTTCAAGACAACACAGTATTCTATTCTGGAGCGACCAAGTAGTATGGAGGAGAACCAGAAATAATATGTATTTTCAACTTCAAAAAAATGAACAAATTTGGTCAAATTTAAATGATTAACAAATAGTCAAGAACTTTAGCTTAGCCAAAAAAAATAATAAAAAATTTAAAAAACCCAACAACCAAAAATATACAGAGTACCTGCTATGCGAAAACTTACACTGCCGGTAGGCAGGGCAGGGCGGAGACAAAGGTGAATAAAATGCATCTCCTGTGCTCTCAAGTGAGACAGATGTGTATAGACACGGCTGAACAGCAGACAATAAACGCAAAATGAAACGCGGACACCATTGAAATGGTCCACGGCATGTGGGAAGACAGTCAACAACGCGGTGATGGCAGAGAAGGTCCGTGAGCATCACTCCCAAGCCATGCAGCCTGGGGATGAGGGACTGAAGGTGTGGGCAAAGACGCAGGGCTCCCGGCAGCACACAGCAGGGGCTGAACAAGAGGCTGGAGGAGATGGACGACCCCCTCCAATCACCACTGCAGACTGACACCTGCGGCAGCCTGGCGCCAGCCCCGTGTCCACTGAAGGCGAGGCGACCAGTCACAGATCAAACCTTCCTCTCCAAGTGGAAGAAAAGGGCTGCTCAAGTCTTCAATTGCAGCCGTGAGCAATATTCAATCTGTCAATATCCAATCTTATACCCAGACATCTGTTTACTTTCTATTATCAGCATGAAACGAAAACGTGCATTTTTCCCCCTTAAAACGCAAAGCTTGACCCAGCAGGTCCACTCGTTGCTATATACACAAGAGTTGAAAACATATGTCCACACAAAAACGTGTACACGAACGGTCAGAGCAGCATTATTTATAATAGTCCCAAAGTGGAACCACCCAAATATCCATCAATTGCTGGGAAATGAAAATGTGGTATATCTATACAACGGATTATTCAGCATAAAAAGGAATGAAAGAAGCCAGACACAAACGACTCCTTCTGACGATCCCACTTACAGGAAATGTCCTGAACAGGCAGAGCCATGGAGACAGAAAGTGCGTGAACGCGTGCCAGGGGCTGGGGTGGGAAATGGGGAATGACTGTCTAATGGGTATAGGGTTTCTTTTTGGGTGATGAGAACGTTCTGGAATTAAGACAGTGGTGATGGTGGCAATAATCTAAAACCCACTGAATTATACTCTTCACAAGCGTGAATTTTACGGCGCATCTCAAAGCTGCAATTAAACCACAAAGCTTGGGTTTAAAGGGCGGAGAATACAGCCCTGCAGCCTTTTTCCCCTTTTAACTCTAAACCACGACTATAACAGACCGCAGCCCCTGGCCGGAGGCGCTTCTCCCGGCCTGTGGCTTTTCAGCCAACAAACCGGCCGCTGACCGGAGCCCCGTCAACGTGACCCACGACGAAACCCACACGCGGCGCCCCTCGGGAACGCGTGACGTGAGGGGCGGAGTCGGGACGCCTCCGCGGGGAGAGGGGCGCAGTTACCAGGCAACAGCGGGGCCCGGCCCCCTCGCTAACCAATCAAGCACGTCCGCACGCAGCGCAAGAGCCCCACGTACGCCAGGCGGAGCGTGACCTCACGCGCACCGGGACCCCCGAGATCCCAGAGCCGCAGACGCCCGCCCCCTGCCCGCGCAGCCAATCAGAAAGGAGACGGGTGCGCGCTCCGTGCGTGCGCCCGTTGTCTCCGGGGCAGGGCTTGCCCGCCCCACCCCCACTCCTGGGTCCTGCGGGGGCACCGGGCGGGGGCTTGGCGGGGTCGGCGGGGAAGGGGTGCCTTCCCCGTGCGTCTGGGGACAGCCTCCCCCGGCGTCCCCTGGGCCGGTCCTGGCGGGAGAGAGTCCCAGGAAGGCCCCCGCTCTAATGGCGGCGGCGGGGGCGGGGTACGCACCTGAGGTCCCCGCGGGCGGGCAGCGCCCGGCTGCCCGCGGCTTTGAGCCCTGGGCCACCCGGGAGCGGCCCAGGCGAAGGCGGCGGCCGGGGCGGCAGAGAGGCAGGTTGCGGCGTGGGCGGCGGCCGAGGCCCTGCGCCCCACTCTCCCTGCTTTTTCTTTCTTTTTTTCCCTTTTTTTTTTGGCTTCCTGGAAGGCGGCCTCCACTCTTGCGTCCGCAGCGCCCCAAGCGGGAGCCGCCGTTTCCGGTGCTGTGGAATCCGGTGCAGGCGCTCGGCGGCGGCGGCCACGCACGCTCGGCCCTCTCCGGTCTCTGCCGAGCGGCGGGCGCGGGCCTGGCCTCACCCCAGACGCCGCCCCCAGCCCCGGACGCGCCTCATGTGCTATTTCATATAATGCTTCTGCGTGATTGCAACTTGTAGCTTTAAAGCGATAAGGTCACAACTCGAGTGCCCGGTGAATCTGCCCGAAAGCCGTCGAGTTATTTGTTACAAACTAACAGCGTGTCCTGACCTTTCGGTGGGGTCAGTGACATCGCCAAACAATCGTGACCGGTCCATCAGATGTTGGTGGCACTCCAGCAAATAGTCGAATATTACAATGGTGTTATTTCACCTAAGTTATGGTCACACATTTATTTTAAATATGCGAAAAGGAGAATAGGCTAACAGAAACCATTTACCCCTTGCTCCGATTGAACGTAGTATGCCTTATTGACTTCATGTTTTAAGAAATATTACAGACACAATTGAAGGCACCGTTCTCATTCCTCTCTCTTTACTCCCCAGGGGTTACTGTTGTCTTGAAGTTAATATACGTCTTCTGATGCACTTTCTCTTTTGCAAAAAGACAAATGTCCCAAATTTGCTGGCTTATTTTTTCTATAAGTGGCTATCAAAGATATGCTTCCTAGCAGATGCTGTTAAAACCTCTGTCTTTTCAACATAAGGGTAACAGTTCAGTTAGTTGAGAAAGTACTTGCATGTTAGACATGATTTTTATTTTTTATTTTCCTTCTCCCCAAAGCCCCTCAGTACATGATTGTATATTCTAGTAGGCCTAGTTCTGTGTGGGACGCCACCTCAGCGTGGCTTCAGGAGCCATGCCATGTTGTCAACCAGGATCCAAACCAGTGAAACCCTAGGCTGCCGAAGAGGAGCGCAGGAAGTTAACCAGTCGGCCATGGGGTGGGCCCCTAGACATTTTTAAAAGAGGTTTGAAAATATCTCCATTGTGTTACCGTGGATTCTCCTTATTGGGAAGAGTTACGTTCTATAAATTCTTGGCTGGCCCTACAGGAGGAAGACTGAACCAGTGCTCCTGGGGGAAGGGCCAGGTCAGGTCTCTGCAGCCTCTGGTCGTGACAAGTCTGTGAACCTATCAGTGCACAACCTTGTTTTCTGTGTGCCTCTGTAAAGACCCCTGATTTCCTACAGGCTCATGAGTTGAGCTCCCAGCCAACAGCACCGTCTGTGACTCAGGCCTGAAGGAAGCTCATCTACCACGAGTGTGTCCCACGGAAGGCCCGTTACAGGCTTCCTGTGCTTAGGAACACTAGACAGCCCTTCAGCACGACGTTTGAGGGCCATCGTCAAGAGCAAATCTCCAAGAAAAAGCACAGAAGGGGGAAAACGCAGCCTTAACTTCATCAGGAAAAGCACACTCGTTGATGTGAGAGCTGAAATAAAAGTGTCACCTTGTCCCACCTCAGGTGGGAACGTGTGCCTCAGGCAACTCCAAGTTTGTACCGCTCTGCGCATGCCCAGGAGTTCCCAGGGAAAGCGCGGGGACTGTTGGGTTTGGATTGACCTGTAAAGTTTAGTGAGCAGGTGAATTCACAAATTCAAAATCAGTGAATAATGAGGACTGACTCTGTTTTGTTGCCAAAAACAATGAATATAAAACTCCTGTACTTGACAGCTTAACCTAGAAACAGTTTTCTAATCTGCTTTAAAATCTAGATGGGGAGGGGCTGGCCCCGTGGCCGAGTGGTTGGGTTCGCGCACTCCGCTGCAGGCAGGCAGCGCAGTGTTTCATTGGTTCGTGTCCTGGGCGCAGACATGGCACTACTCATCAAGCCACAATGGGGCGGCATCCCACATGCCACAGCTAGGAGGACCCACAGCGAAGAATATACAACTGTGTACCGGGGGGCTTTGGGAAGGAAAAAAATAAAATCTTTAAAAAAAAAAAATCTAGATGGGGAGTTTCAGTGTTTTGAACCATTTGTTTAAAATGTCGAAATACGCATCTTCTGATTGGTCTGAAAGAACAACTAATTGACATCACGAAGAGCTGTATATACTGCATGTTTAATTTTTCTCCTCTCATTCTCTCTCGAGTCCATTCCGATTAACCCCACTACACTAAAACTGTTTATTCCAAGGTCAGGAGTGACCTCCACATTGCTGAATGTGAGAGTCATTTTTCAGTCTGTGAATTGCCTGATCTCTCAGCATTTGACACAAGCTGTCATTATGTCCTCTTTGAAGCACTTCCGGATTTCTCAGACACTACCCTTGGCTGCTGTTCTGCAGCTTTTCTAACTGTTCTCCTGTCTGTTGCAGGTCCTTTTTTCCCAACCTTTACATAATTTAGTGACTCAGAGGTTAGTCTCGGATCTCTTTCCTGTCTGCTCTCACTGCTTAGAGGACCACCTCCAGTCCCAGGGCCTTAACTGCCATTGATGTGGTTATGATTCTGAGCTCCAATCTACAGAACCAACTGCCTGCTTTGAGATCTTCGCTTGGAGGAGGAACAGGCATTTCAAGCAGAACCTGTCCCACCCTCTCCCCAGTTCCTCCTGGAGCCTTCCCTTTCTCATTTAATGAAAGTCCATTCTTCCAGTTACTCGGGCCCCAAACCTGAAGCATCCTTTACTTCTCCCACACCCCACGCTAATTCGTCAGACACACTGGTCAGCTCTAACTGTACCTAGATTCTGCCGCTTTCTGACCGCTACCACTACCACCACCACCACTATCACACTGGTCCAAGTCAACTTCGTCTCTTGCAATAGACTCCTAATTTGTCTCCCAGATCCTGCCCTTGTCCCGCCTCAGAGTATTCTTAACACAGCAACCAGAGGACTTCTGTAACTTGTAATTCATTTCACTCTTCTGCTCAAAACCGTCCAATAACTCCATCTCAGAGTAAGAGTAAAGGTCCTGACTTGTGCTTCTGGCCAAGATGAAGTAACAAGGATTGGATTTATCCTCGCACCTGAAACAACTAAAAAACAAGCAAACTACATGATGATAAGGGAAAATTATGAGCAAATTTTTGGCACTAAGTTTGTCTGTTTAAGAGAAATGGACAGATTCCTTGAAAGACACAAATTACCAAAGCTCACTCAAGAGAAGTAGATAACTTGAATAGCCCTATGTCTACTAAAGAAATTGAAATTTAGTAAAAATATCTTCCCACAAAGAAAATTCTAGGCCCACATAGCTTCACTGGTGATTTCTACCAAACATTTAAGGTGAGAAGTGCACACAAACTCTTCCCAGAAATTGAAGAGGAAGAAATACTTTCTAACTCATTCTGTGATGCCAGCATTGTCATGATACCGATACCAGACAAAGACGTTCCAAGAAGGGAAAAGCACAGACCAATATTCCTTGTGAATATAGATATAAAAATTCTCAGTAAATTTTTTTCAATTTTTAAAAATTGTGGTAAAATACACATAACATAAAATTTACCACCTTAACTATTTTTGATTGTACGGCTCAGTGGTATTAAATACCTTGGTAATGCTGTGCAACCAGCGCCATCTGTCTCCATGATTCTTTTCATTTTGTAAAATTGAAACTCCATACTCATTAAAGGAGTCCTAGTCACCACCCCCAGCCCCCAACCCCTAACAACCACCATTCTACTTTGTCTCTGTGATTTTGACTAAGTACCTCTTTACCTCTTACACGAGGAGTCATACAGTATTTGTCTGTTCATGACTGGCTTACTTCTGTAAGTATATTCTATATACATCTGTTAGATCTACCTGGTTTATTGTGTAAGGCCTCTATTTTCTTATTTACCTTCTGTTTGGTTGTTCTATCTGTTATTGTGAGTGGGGTATTGAAGTCTCCAACTATTATTGTAGCACTGTCTATTTCTCCCTGGAATTGTCAGGTTTTGCTTCATATATTTGCCTGGTCTGTCATTAGATGTGTGCATGTTTATAATTATTGTATCTTCTTGCTGTATTGAACCTTTTATTAATATATATAAATGTTCTTCTTAGCCTCTTGGAATCTTTTTTGGTTTAAAGTCTATTTTGTCTGTTATTAGTATAGCCACTCCTGGTCTCTTTTGGTTACTATTTGCATGGAATATCTTTTTCCATTCTTTAACTTTCAGTCTCTTTGTATCTTTGGAATGAAGCGAGTCTCTTGTAGATAACACATAGTTAGATGTGTGTTTTTATCCCTTCTGGTAATCTCTGTCTTTTGATTGGAGAGTTTAATCCATTTACATTTAAAATAATTACTGATAAGGAGGAACTTACTTCTGTCATTGTGCTGGTTATTTTCTATGTGTCTTGGAGCTTTTCTGTCCCTCATTTCCTGCATTACAGTTTTCTTTTGTGTTTAGTTGATATTTACAGTTAAATGTTTACATTCCTTTCTCATTTCCTTTTGTGTATACTCTATAGCTATGTTCTTTGTGGTTGCCATGGTGATTACATTTAACACCCTAAAGTTATAGCACTCTGATTTGAGTTTACCCAGCTTGACTTCAACAGCGTACAAAACTCTGCTCCTTTACAGCTCTGTCCCCACCCCTTTCGGTTACTGATGCCGCAAAAATTACATCTTTATACATTGTGTGCCCCAAAACACAATCTAATTTCTTTTAAATGCATTACTCTTTTAAATTATGTAGAAAACAGAATGCGGAGTTACAAACCAAAGTTAAAATAATACTAGCTTTTAGGCGAATAATTGTTTTTTTCTTTAAATGTATTAGTCTGTTAAAAATGTAGAAAACCGGGGCTGGCCCCATGGCCGAGTGGTTAAGTTCTCGTGCTCCGCTGCAGGCGGCTCAGTGTTTCGTTGGTTCGAATCCTGGGCGTGGACATGGCATTGCTCATCAAACCACGCTGAGGCAGCGTTCCACATGCCACAGCTAGAAGGACCCACAATGAAGAATATACAACTATGTACCGGGGGGCTTTGGGGAGAAAAAGGAAAAAAATAAAATCTTTAAAAAAAAATGTAGAAAACCAAATGCAGTTACAAACCATTGTTATAATAATACTAGCTTTTGTAATTGCCTGTGTATTTACCTTTATTGAGACCTTTTTTTTTTTGAGGAAGATTAGCCCTGAGCTAACTGCTGCCGATCCTCCTCTTTTTGCTGAGGAATCCTGGCCCTGAGCTAACATCTGTGCCCATCTTCCTCTACTTTATATGTGGGACGCCTACCACAGCATGGCCTGCCAAGCGGGGCCATGTCCACACCCGGGATCCGAACCGGGGAACCTTGGGCCACTGAAATGGAACGTGTGCATTTAACTGCTGCGTCACAGGGCCGGCCCCTATGGAGACCTTTATTTCTCCACATGGCTCCAAGTTACTGTCTAATGTCGTTTCATTTCAGCTCCCAGGACTCACTTGAAGGGCAGATCCAGTGGTAAAGAGTTCCCTCCTTTTGTTGATTTTTGACAAGGGTGCCAAGACCATTCAGTGGGGGAAAGGACAGTCTTCTCAACAAATGGTGCTAGGAACACTGGACAGCCACGTGGAAAAGAATGAAGTTAGACCGTTACCTTACAACATATACAAATATTGACTCAGAATGAATCAAAGGCCTAAACAGAGAGCTAAATCTATAAAACTCTTGAAGAAAACATAGGATTTGGCATAGTTAAATTGAACTTCATCAAAATTAAAAACTTTTGTGCATCAAAGGACACTATTAAGGTAATGAAAAAGCTATCCATGGAATGGGAGAAAATATTTGCAAATCACACATTTGATAAGGGATTAGTATCCAGAATATGTAAAGAACTACAATTCAACAACAACAAAAACACACAATCCAGTTCAAAAGTGGGCAAAGAACTTGACTAGCCCTTTCTCCAAGGAAGACATACAAATGGCCAATAGGCACATGACGAGATGCTCAATGTTGCTAGTCATTAGCTAAATGCAAACCAAAGCCACAAGGAAATATCACTTCACACCCGTTAGGACAGTTATTCTTTAAAAAAAAAATAAAAAATAACAAATGGTGAGGATGTGAAGATGTTAGAACCCTTGTACATTGTTCCTGGGAACATAAAGTAGTACAATTGCTATGAAGAACATTCTGGCAGTTCCTAAAAATGCTAAGCATAGAGTTACCATGTGATCTAGCAATTCTACTCCTAGGCATATACCCAAAGCAATTAGAAGCAGAGACTCAAACAGATACCGTACACCTATGTTCATTGCAACATTATTCACAATGGTCAAAAGGTGGGAATAACCCAAGTGGCCACGAACAGATGAATGGATGAACAAAATGTGGCATACACATATGGTGGGACAGCACTCCATTATGAAAAGGAATGGAGTTCTGATGAATGCTCCAACATAGATGAACCTTGAAGACGTTATGCTAAGTAAATAAGCCAGACACAAAAGGACAAATGTTATATGATTTCACTTATATGAGGTACTTAGAATAGGTGAATTCATAGAGACAGTGGATCAGAGGTTGCCTGCAGCTGAGTGGGAGAGGGGACTGGGCAGTCATTGCTTAATGGTTACAGAGTTTCTTTTAAGGGTCATGAAAAAGTTTGTAAATAGTGGTAATAGTTGCACAACATTGTGAATGCAATTAATTACACTGAATTGTACATTCAAAAATTGTTAAAATGATAAATTTTATGTATATTTTACCACGATAATTTTTTTTTTAAGTTGAAAATCCTCCCACCATATGATGCAGCCATCCCACCCACAGGTATTCACCCAAGATGAAAGGAATATATGTCAATACAAAGTCTTGTCCATAAATGTTCAAGCAGCTTTATTCATAATATCTGAATGCAGGACACAGGGCAAATGTCATCAGCAAGTGAATCAATGACTCAGCTACAAAAAGGAATGAATCGCGGCTACATGTAACTTCCAAATTCATCATGCTCAGTCGATGAAGCCTGACATAGATGAGTCCATATTTTATGATTGTACATACATATAATTCTAGAAAGTGCAAACTATTTCATAGTGTCGGAAAACCTATCAACTTCCTAGCACCAGGATGGAGAAAGGACTTGACTACACAGAAGATGAGGATGCTTTCGAGGCGGATGGGATTATGCTGTAGCTTGATTATGCTGATGCTCACACAGTTGAGCATATTTTCCGAAATTCATTCAACTGTACAGTTTAAACAAATGCAGTTTATTATGTATAAACCATACCCCCATATGGATTAAAAAGTCAGCACTTCCCATTTCTCTATCATGAAATGTTAAAACTATTTAAAGTTAAGCACGTGCAGTCACATTGTTCTTATTAAAATCATCTTACTACTGCTATTTTCCTACCACTACTATTTTTAATGACAGCAAATGGTTTAAAAAACAAAATAAGACATTTGTTTAAAAAATATTGTTTATTTAATCTTTATCTCATTATTTAAATATGTTTTGTATATTTTATAAGGTACATATTAGTATAATAATGTGTGCAAATAATTTGTATATATTTTTTCATGATCACAAATTTTACCAGTAGGGATGTGTAATCAAAATAATTTGGAGACTACTGCCTTAAAAATTTAGAAGGTCCTCTTCTCAGAAAACTGCAAGAAGAATTTCTCTACAAGCAGAGGGCTGTATTCATTGAAACAGGTGAGTAAAACCAATGGTAATATACAGTGTGCCACGTTTATGTGATATGGAATGACTCAAGATTGTAAAATGTCGCTTCTCCTAGTTAATATCTCTCAGTTAGCTCATGAATTTAATGCAATTCCGATAAAAATCCCAGTGGGACTTTTTGTGCAACTTGACAAGATGATTTTAAAATTTATATAGAAGTAAATGTTATGAATAGCAGAGGAAATTTTGTAAAAGAACAAAGAGGAGAGACTTGATTGAATAAAAACCAGAGCATATTATAAAGCTGGAGCAGTTGAAATTTGTCACATGAATTCAAGAAGAGATCAGAAGAAACAGCTTCCACAAGTTGACCTGTGTATATGGAAATTCATCATACGTTATACATGGCATTTCAAATCTTCAGATAAAGTTTGTAATGGCCAATAAATTATTTTAGGACAATCAGATATTGCTTTGACAAAATTTCAATAAATACACAATCTGGCCTCATGCCACTCATAAAAATCAACTCTAAATCTAAATATAAAAAATAAAATTATTAGATTGTTTTACAAATTTTATGGAATGTCTTTATGTCTTGGATAATAGACTGTCTTCCTAAACAAGATACAGAAAGCGAAAGCTCCACTGGACAAGATTAATCCAACTGACGACACCAAAATACAACTTTGTAAGACAAAGGGCCCCATGAATTAAATAAAAAGGAGAAAATATTTCAACACATAGCCAAGTGATTCAAAGCAGAATGTATGAAGAATTCCTATAAATTAATGAGACCAACCACCTGGTAGAAATGTGGCCAAGGATTTGAAGAGCCAAACAATTCTCAATGGAGGAAATAGCAGATGCCAGTCACGATACAGCGTTCAACCTTCCTGAAGATGACGGAAATAGGAAATAAATCAACAAAGAGAGATGCTTTCGGTGTCAGATGGAGAAACGTTTAAAAAGTTTCTTTTAGCTTTTGGGTATATGGAAAATTAATCCACTCATATACTATTAAAGAACAACTTTTGGAGAACCCATTGAAAATATCTGTGAAAAAGTGTTAAGTGAGATTTTCTAGGACCCAGCAGTTCTGTTTCTCAATATCTACTCAGGAGATGACCGCACACAGGTGCAAAAGGAAGCATGTACAAGAATATCTATGATAATATTGTAATAGATTACTTGGATAATATTATATAATTATTTGGATAATAGTTCCATCCAAAACCTGGAAACAACCCAAATGTGCTCCAAAAGAAGAATGGTTAAAGAAGACGTAGTTTCTTCACGCTGACATGCAGGAGGGAAAAAGAGTGGGGCAGGTCCATGCAAATTGTTACAGAAGTATTTCCAATATAGTTTTGAGTGAAAAGAGGAGGTTGCAGAATAAGGTGCATATGATAACATTTTCATTAAACACACATACAACAAAAAGAAAAGAATATTTTTTCTACAGATATATGTGGGGCTGGGGTCCTTTAGGAGACTAGCTCCAGCCTTATATAACATTTAATTAATTAATTATTTTTACAAAGGCTCTGCATCATATATTAATTGTGTAATGAAGTCAATAATACTAAAAATTAAAATATAGAAGACTAATTGAGTTCATTCTTTCCCAGACTAGAGAATTTCACCTACCTCAAAGTAACTAAAAAGTTAGCATGTTTAAAGGAAAACGTTGTTACAGGTGGGGGGAAATTGAGCTTGGCTAACAGTAGCAGACATTTTAACACTTTGGGGTAGCTGATATTTTGCTGTAGGACCACCTTTGCCATACAAACATTCGGACAGAAATCCAAGTGTTTGCTAGTATACAATGTGGAAATTAGGAAAAGAAACCTTAACTAAATAGGAGTCCGGAAGGCCTCTAGGAATAGCTCTCACACCCTATCACACATCATCAATTACACCAAGCAGGAGAGAGGGATTGTCTTCCTAGGGGAGTAAAACTCATTAACTACTCAAGGAAGAGTTATCCCATCGCCTGGCAACAGCCCAGCCAATAAGAAGCACTGCAGCTCAGCCAATGAGAAGCCGTTGCCGTCCTGAACCGCTACTTTCTCCGATGGAGTTTTGTTTAGAGCAGCCTTTCTCTACTCCCCATTTTTCTCTACAAAGGCAGCTCCCCTCCTTTGTTTTCTAGCTTCGCCAGTGGTTTGCCATAGCACGCACATCCCGAATTGCAATTCTTTTGGCCATTCCTGAATAAACTCATTTTGAGATAAAATAACAGGCAATTTGCTTTTTAAGTTGACAACAGCCAGTATATAAAAACAATTAGGTTTTAATGATACAACATAAAAGCCCAGTTGTCGCTATAAATGCAGCTCTTCTGTGGCCACCACTGGCTTTGAGGCTGTTTCATCCTAGTTCTCCGTGAACAGGAGCCACAAAATTGGTGGGCAAGCATCGCCACCTGGTGGCTCTGGTTCACGTTGCCGAGTTCGTCACTGTACCTTTTGTCCCTCAAATCTCAAACCAAGGGCTCTGTCGTTTGGCTACCCAGGAAAAGTTCAATGCATGAGAAATTCAAGACACCCACACAGGGTGATCGAGTTTTCCATTCCGACAAGTAAAGTTGTTCCAAAGCCTGCTATCTACCTTCGTTGCCAGTTTGTAAGAGAACAGATATTTCAAACCAAAAAATCAGAGAGGCCATAAAACTCAGATAAAACGAGAGTCCTGCTCATGAAAGAACAGGTGAAAATGGTATATGCATTTCATAAATACATAACTATCCATAACTATATTAATACTTGTGGTGGTTAGTTATGCTGTTGAATGTGTCCACTTGACTAGGCCACGGGATGCCCAGATAGCTGGTTAAATGGTCTTTCTGTGGGTGTCTGTGAAGGTGTTTCCGGAAGAGCAGCATTTGAATCGGTGGCCTGAGGAAAGCAGATTGCCCTCCCCCGTGTGCAGGGGCCTCATCCCACCCGCTGAGGGCCCGAACACAAGAAAAAGGCAGAGGAAGGTTGATCTCTCTCTCTGCCTCACTGTTCGTCCTGGGACATAGGTCTTCTCCTGCTTCAGACCTGGGACTTACACCACTGTGCCTCCTGGTTCTCAGCCCTCTGGACTCAGACTGAAACTACGACACCAGCTTTCCTGAGTCTCCAGCTTGCAGACAGAAGATCCTGGGACTCCTATGTCTCCTATTGGTCCCCTCTCTCTGAGAACCCTGAGTGATACAACCAGATTTACATAATTCCCCTTTGTCAATCCATGTCTCAGCCTGGTCAACCAAGCAGAATGGGAGACAAGGTCTTGTACACAGAGACTTCATTAGGGAGGGACCAGGAGAGAGAGAGCATGAAGAGGTCTCGAGTAGTAGCATCCTTGCCATGGAGAGGCAGCCTGCCCTTGACCCTCTTTACCGCTGGGACTGGAAAAACCCCACTCAGCAGATCAGTATCCCATAGGAAATTCCAGAAGCTGTGTTCATCTGTTGCAGTGAAATCCTACTGTCATCACAGCAGCTCCGATTGGGCTACGCCCTTGGCTAAGGTTAGAGCAGTTTGTTACCATTCTCTAGTATACTTGACCTGGTTTTTGCAGGAGCCAAACAAGTGAACTCAATGGGGCCATGAAGGGCACACACACACCTGAATTCTTTAGATCTTTGAAGATGGTGCTCAGATTGACAATTTCACCAGTGATGCAGTACCTCTCCTGAAGTAGTACTGGCTGAGTCCAGACAGGGTGAGGGAACGAGTGTGAGTGGCTAAGGATATCTATCCCAGCTGTGTTCTTGGGAACCAGAGACATTTCCACAGGGCAGGTCCATGGTCACATTTGACCCCCTGTGGGACAGACTTGTGCCTGGCTCCATAAGCCACCACTCTACCTGGGGGCTTTCTTGCTGTTTCAGGTCCTACGGTGTCAGTGTCAACTCAGACCCTGCGTCCAGCTCTTGGAAGATCTGGTTATTCTCAATTCTCCAGTGTGTAGTCCCTCTGATAAATTACCACACATCCCTTTGGGAATGAAAAGGAGAATATGGATTGACTCTACTTGTGGTGGCTCTGCAGAGTCCTTCCTCAAGTGGACCCAGCTGCCCCACGTGGAATTGCTGGATTCTGGGCTGAGAACTGGGTCAGATCCTAACACTGGCTGAGGGATTGACTTTCCATTGTACTAACCGATGTCAGTCTTCAGATCACCAGGTCTTTTCTGGTTGACCCAAGTCAAGGAAGCACCCTAGCTGTCTGCCCTTACTTACCCCTCAGAATACCGTGGGCAGGGAGCCAATGCCACAGACCACGGGGGTCAAGGCATGGCAGCTGCCGTTCTGCCCGTGCTTCCTGTCCTACCAAGGCCGTCCTCCTTGCTTCTGAAGGTGAAGTCCAGCCACCCGGCTCTGTACTTCTGGAACGCTACCATGCTCTTTGGGAATCTAGTTTCAGAGCAGCATCTGCTACTGTCACACTGGTCTGCACACCCTGCACTTTGGAAAGATGCTGGAGCTTCCTGACAAGTGCATTACTGATGCCCTTAGTGAAGGAAGAGTCCTCCGGACCCGCCCATGGGGGCTTCTCTGGTCTCATGGATTCAATCTGCTCTATCATTCCCACCTCCCTCAGCCTTCTGACTCTTTTCTCTCCCAGGGAGGTTTAGCATCTCCACCTCATTTATTGTATCCTATTTCATATGGAAATGTCGTGGAGCTATCCCAGCAGCAGATGAGAAGTGGCTCCTTGGCAGGAGGTTGAATCCTGAAGGAGATGCCCCTGAGTCAACAAACTCTCTGCATCCACTCCTTTATTCTGCCCTTGCTAAAGACACACACATATCCTCACGTATTGCCTAGTTCCTGCTGGCTCCCATGAGCCGACACTACAGTTCCATCAGTGAGTAAGCTATTTCCTCCTGCAATAGGGACTGTTTTTCCTCACTCAGGCTCTCCTGAGACTTAATCCAAAATATTGGTCTAGAAGCGATGAGGCAAGGTGTGTTGCTTCTTGATATGGATAAGCATCGTTTTGTGAGGCATTCGTTCAGGTGGAGTCTTAGCATGGTGCCTAGGCGTGGGGAGGCGGCTCTGCTGTGTCCACGAGAGAGGGCCACTTCTGCTGGCCTGCAAATGACCAGGCGGTTTCTGTGTTTGAATATTGTCAGGTGCATGGTTCCAAAACGCCCCATCCCAGTCTCAGGTTTCCACTCCTTCACTATGAGGGCCTGACCTCAGCACAGGAGACCTGCCAAGCCTGTCCATCCAGCCTCCTCTGTAACGCTGTCACCCTCAAGACAAAATCGCATGCCTATTGCTCCTTTGTGACTGCAGGAGATGGAAGTCTTTTAAACAGCAGCATGCAGGCCTGCTGGTTTTCATGTCATGCCCTGAGTAAAGAGCTGGCTGACCTGAATCTGTCAATATCTTTCCGCAAGGACTCCTACACAGTTGACAAAGCCAGCCATTAAACCTTGCACTGGGGCTGGCCCGGTGGTGTCGTGGTTAGGTTTGAGAGCTCTGCTTGGGTGGCCTGGGGTTCGCCAGTTTGGATCCTGGGCACGGACCTATACATCACTCATCAAGCCATGCGGTGGCGGCATCCCACATGGAAGAACTACAAGGCCTTACAACTAGGATATACAACTATGTAGTGGGGCTTTGGGGAGTTGAAAACAAGAAAGAAAAGAGGAAGATTGGCAATAGATGTTAGCTCAGTGCCAATCTTCCTCACAAAAAGAACCCTTGCGCTTACCTTTCACCCCATCCTTGCAGGGGTTATGAGAGATGGACAGCTTAACCCAATGCTTTGAGCCTACCTGTACCTCGCCCCCCACCAGGAGTAAGAGTCTTAGGAATCATGATGCTACAACAAGCCTGGGGTGATCACCAGCCCACTTCTGGGGCCAACTGTTTTAGCTTTTCTCTCCCAAACACAGGCTTCGAGTAACACTTGTGCTCCAATGGCTTCCTTGGGAGGTGTCAACGTTAAAGACTTTTCACCTGTTATTTTACCCACAAAATGAGTTTATTCAGGAATACTCCAGAGGATTGCAATTTGGGATGCGCCTCCTATGGCAAACTATAGGCAAATCCAGAAGACAAAGGAGGGGAGCTGCTTTGAAAGAGGAAAAGGGGGAGGTAGGGAGGGCTGCTCTAAATGCAAGTTCATGGGGGAAAGGAAGCATCTGGGCAGTAACAGGTTCTCATTGGCTGAGTTCCAGCGTTTCCCATTGGCTGGGCTGTGGCTGGGTGGGGAGAGAAATCTGCCTCAGTAGGAAAGTAGTGCTACTTCCTGTAGAAGATGCAGACTTCCAGCCTCCCCCTGGATGGTGTAATTGACGCTCTCTGATAGAGCATGAGAGCTCCCCCTACACACATTCCCAACCCCAATTTGAAGTTTCTGAGTTTCCCAGGGGGGATCCTAGGGAGAGGAGTGAGGGAGTGGCAAGAGTCAGGCAGGAAAAGCCAACAGAAGGGGCTCTATTGAGGTCACCACTATGGTCACTGGAGTCCTGAATCTGCCAGGACTCCAGAGCAGTGGACAGAGGGCTGCCCCAAATGGACCACAGGGGTACTCTTTACCCATTGGCTCCTAACCCCCTAGATTGAACGTTGCCTCTATGATGTTAATTACCCCTCACTTCCGAGCTGTATGTGTGTATGGGCCCCATGAGCTCCTTTCCGCGTCTGAGGCATCTGTGAAGCTTCCTGGTAGAAATTTAAACATGAATGGCATGCACATGGGACAAGAAGCTTGAAGGGAGTCAAAGCCTGTGGGAACTGTTCATCCCCCCATGTCGGAGATCCCAGAGGTAAGGCTGGGAAGAAAGACTGAGGACGTGGAGAGCTCCTACTCCAATACACATCTATAGCTTTACAAACTTAGATGAAAGCCCAAATTTTACGTTGGCCCCATGGCCAAAGTCTATTGGCTGCCCTTCCTCCATCTTTCCAGCCTCCTCTCCTACCTCTCTCCACCTCCTCACTCACCTCCAGCTATCCCGCCTTCTGCGTGTCTGTAGGGGGAGGGGGTCCAAACACACTCCAGGTGTGCTCACTCAGCATTTCATCAGAAGAGCCGCAAACCAGAGGCAGCTCCCAGGAGCCTCCAGCCCTCTCTTTCCACCAAGATTGCAGGGTTTCCTCAGTAGTTCACGAGGGTTGAAAATGGGTTTGGTGAAATGAGTGACTTGTTAATCGGTGTATCAGTCAGGGTTCAATGAGGTGACAGAAACCCCCTAGTGATTCGAACAGAGAAAATTAAATATAAAAACCCACGAACTAATGGGAAAGGTGCACTCTGGAACTTTATGGAAAGCCACACTTGTGGGGGCCGAGAAAGACGTTCATGGGGAGGGGCCTCATGGGAGGCGTTCAGCTAGGGCCTTGCCTGAGGGGGCTGCTGGAGGAAGCTGTTGGCGGCTCTGTGCTGTGGGCCAGCACTAGGGCAGGAGCCTGGCGCTGGAGAAGCCATTCGTGCACCCGCAACCAGGAAGGAAGTCCTCTTTCCCCGGCTCTGTCTTTTCCAAGAAAAACACGTAAAGGGCCCAGCTGCATTCTCCCAAAGCAGGCCATGAAGAGTAGATTTGGAGCCGAGAGGCCATATACTGTTACCTGACAGGATTGGCATTGGAGGCTAGGAGAACGGGGCTGGCCTTTGTGAAATCAGTGGTTGTCAAGAGTTGGAAAGCAGATTTTGGAACAATTCTCTCCCTCGCGTGAACAGGTTTGAGAATCAGGTTTGGCCTTTGCTCTTAGAGATGACACCGGATGTTTGATCCCCAGGCAGTTCTATCAAGCCTAATGTGGAGCGAAGTTAAAAAGGACACAAAAATTCTATTTCTGGAATGTTCTATCTGTCATGAGAAAATCTGTCCCCATGGGGCTGGCAATTTCATCCAAAAGGACAGAGATAGGCTTTACTGAGCTACAGAATAGGTTTATGAGCTGCTTTATTCCATGGTTCCTAATGAACTTCTTTAAGTAAATGTCCATTTGTGTGACATAGTTTGGCCTGAGACTTGCTTTCATTATAACCTGGTAATAGATTGCGGGCGCCTAGCTGACCATTATCAAGGCAAAGCTTCGGTGGCTATCATCATCTACGAACAACAAGTTAAAAGTTGAGCAGGACTATGTGGGGTTAGCTGAAACCACTTGGGTTCTCTGCAGTGCACACACCCAAGCAGTCTCACCTCTGGGCCTTCATACTTGCTGCAGCCTCTGCCCGAACCTCTACCCGGGATGCCTACATGGCTCACTCTTTCATGGCTTCGTGCCTTGGCTCAAGTGTCATTTTATATTAGTTTGTGCCCCAAACAGGTAGACACCAAGATGGGATTAAATGGGCAAGGATTTTTTTTTTTCTTTTTGTTAAGATTATGATAGTTTACAACCTTGTGAAATTTCAGTTGTACGTTATTGTCAGTCATGTTGTAGGTACACCACTTCACCCTTTGTGCCCTTCCCCTCCACCCCCTGCTTTCCCCTGGTAATCACTGATCAGTTCTCTTTGTCTATATGTTAACTTCCACCTATGAGTGGAGTCATACAGAGTTTGTCTTTCTCTGTCTGGCTTATTTCATTTAACATAATACCCTCAAGGTCCATCCATGTTGTTGTGAATGGGACGATTTTCTCCTTTTTCATGGCTGAGTAGTATTCCATTGTATATATATACCATATCTTCTTTACCCAGTCATCAGTTGATGGGCACGTAGGTTGCTTCCATGTCTTGGCTATTGTGACTAATGCTGTGATGAACATAGGGGTGCATGCGACTTTTGGAATTGCTGATTTCAAGTTCTTTGGATAGATACCCAGTAGTGGGATGGCTGGGTTATAAGATATTTCTATTTTTAATTTTTTGAGAAATCTCCATACTGTTTTCCATAGTGGCTGCACCAGTTTGCATTCCCACCAACAATTTATGAGGGTTCCTTTTTCTCCACAGCCTCTCCAACATTTGTCACTCTTGGTTTTGGATATTTTTACCATTCTAACAGGTGTAAGGTGCTGTCTTAGTGTAGTTTTGATTTGCATTTCCCTGATGATTAGTGATGATGAGCATCTTTTCATGTGCCTGTTAGCCATCTGTATATCTTCTTTGGAGAAATGTCTGTTCATGTCCCCTGCTCATTTTTTGATTGGGTTGTTTGATTTTTTGTTGTTGAGCTGTGTGAGTTCTTCATATATTATGGAGATTAACTCTTTGTCAGATAAATATCTTGTAAATATTTTTTCCCAATTAGTGGGTTGTTTTTTTGGTTTGATCCTGTTTTCCCTTGCCTTGAAGAAGCTCTTTAGTCTGATGAAGTCCCATTTGTTTATTCTTTCTATTGTTTCCCTCGTCTGAGGAGTTATGGTATCTGAAAAGATTCTTTTGAAACTGATGTCAAAGAGTGTTCTGCCTATATTCTCTTCTAGAAGACTTATTGTTTCAGGCCTAATCTTTAGGTCTTTGATCCATTTTGAGTTTATTTTTGTGAATGGTGAAAAAGAATGGTCAATTTTCATTCTTTTACATGTGGCTGTCCAGTTTTCCCAGCACCATTTGTTGAAGAGACTTTCTTTTCTCCATTGTAGGCCCTCAGCTCCTTTGTCAAAGATTAGCTGTCCATGGATGTGTGGTTTTATTTCTGGGCTTTCAATTCTCTTCCATTGATCTATGCACCTGTTTTTTTGTACCAGTACCATGCTGTTTTGATTACTGTAGCTTTGTAGTATGCTTTGAAGTCGGCTTTGTGATGCCTCCAGCTTTGTTTTTCTTTCTCAGGATTGCTTTAGCAATTCGGGGTCTTTTGTTGCCCCATATGAATTTTAGGATTCTTTGTTCAATTTCTGTAAAGAATGTCATTGGGATTCTGATTGGGATAGCGTTGAATCTGTAGATTGCTTTAGGTAGAATGGACATTTTAACTATGTTTATTCTTTCAATCCATGTGCATGGAATGTCTTTATGTCATCATCAATTTCTTTCAGGAAAGTCTTATAGTTTTCATTATATAGATCTTTCACTTTCTTGGTTAAATTTATCCCATGGTATTTTATTCTTTTTGTTGCAGTTGTGAATGGGATGGAGTTGAGTTCTTTTTCTGTTAGTTCATTGTTAGTGTATAGAAATGCTACTGATTTATGTATGTTGATTTATACCCTGCAACTTTGCTATAGCTGTTTATTATTTCTAATAGTTTTCCTAAGGATTCTTTGGGGTTTTCTATAAATAAGATCATGTCGTCTGCAAACAGCAAGAGTTTCACTTCTTCTCTCCCTATTTGGATTCCTTTTATTTCTTTTTCCTGCTGAATTGCTCTGGCCAAAACCTCCAGTACTATGTTGAATAAGAGTGGTAATAGAGGGCATCCTTGTCTCATTCCTGTTTTCAGGGGGATGACTTTCAGTTTTTGTCCATTGAGTATGATGTTGGCTGTGGGTTTGTCATATATGGCCTTTATTATGTTGAGGTACTTTCCTTCTTTACCTATTTTATTGAGGGTTTTTATCATAAATGGCTGTTGGATCTTGTCAAATGCTTTCTCTGCATCTATTGAGATGATCATGTGGTTTTTGTTTCTCATTTTGTTAATGTAGTGTATCATGTTGATTGACTTGCGGATGTTGAACCATCCCTGTGTCGCTGGTATAAATCCCACTTGATCGTGGTGTATAATCTTTTTGATGTATTGCTGTATTTGGTTTCCCAAAATTTTGTTGAGAATTTTTGCATCTATGTTCATCAGCGATATTGGCCTATAGTTTTCCTTCTTTGTGTTGTCCTTGTCAGGTTTTGGGATCAGGGTGATGTTGGCTTCATAGAATGTGTTAGGGAGTGCTCCATCTTCCTGAATTTTCTGGAATAGTTTGAGAAGGATAGGTATTAAATCTTCTTTGAATGTTTGGTAGAATTCTCCAGAGAAGCCATCTGGTCCTGGACTTTTATTTTTGGGGAGGTTTTTGATTACTGTTTCAATTTCTTAATTGTGATTGGTTTATTCAGATTCTCTATTTCTTCCTGCTTCAGTTTTGGGAGGTTGTAAGAGTCTAGGAATTTATCCAATTCTTCTAGGTTGTCCAATTTGTTGGCATATAGTTTTTCATAGTATTCTCTTATGATCGTTTGTATTTCTTTGGTATCTGTCGTGATTTCTCCTCTCTCATTTCTAATTTTATCTATTTGAGTCTTCTCTTTTTTTTCCTTAGTGAGTCTGGCTAAGGGTTTGTCAGTTTTGTTAATTTTTTCAAAGAACTAACTCTTTGTTTCACTGATCCTTTCTACGGTCTTTTTTTGTTTCAATATCATTTATTTCTGCTCTAATTTTTATTATTTCCCTCCTTCTACTGACTTTGGGTTTTGTTTGTTCTTCTTTTTTTAATTCTGTTAGGTGTCATTTGAGGTTGCTTATCTGAGATTTTTCTTGTTTTTTTGAGGTGAGCGTGTATTGCAATGAATTTCCCTCTTAGGACTGCTTTTGCTGCATCCCAAATGAGTTGGTATGGCGTGTTTTCATTTTCATTTGTCTCCAGATAATATTTGATTTCTTCTTTAATTTCTTCAATAATCCATTGTTTGTTCAGTAACATGTTGTTTAGTCTCCACATTTTTTCCCCTTTCCCAGCTTTATTCTTATAGTTGATTTCTAGTCTCATAGCATTATGATCAGAAAAGATGCTCAATATTATTTCAACCCTCTTGAATTTATTGATGTTGCTTTGTTTCCCAAGATATGGTCTATCCTTGAAAATGTTCCATGCGCACTTGAGAAGAATGTGTATCCTGCTGTTTTTGGATGAAGTGTTCTCTATATATCTATTAAGTCCATCTGGTCTAATTTTTCATTTAATTGTATAATTTCCTTGTTGATTTTCTGTTTGGATGAGCTGTCCATTGGTGTTAATGGGGTGTTGAGGTCCCCTACTATCATTGTATTGCTGTTGATGTCTCCTTTTAGTTTTGTTAATAGTTGCTTTACAAATTTTGGTGCTCCTGTGTTGGGTGCGTATATATTTATAAGTGTTATGTCATCTTGGTGGAGTGTCCCTTTTATCATTATAAACTGCCCCTGTTTGTCTTTCTTTATCTGTTTTGCTTTGAAGTCTACTTTGTCTGATATAAGTATGGTGACACCTGCTTTCTTATGTTCATTATTGGCTTGGAGTATTGTCTTCCATCCCTTCACTCTGAGTCTGTGTTTGTCTTTGGGGCTGAAGTGTGTTTCCTGGAGGCAGCATATTGTTGGGGCTTATTCTTTGATCCATCCTGCCACTCTGTGTCTTTTGATTGGAGAGTTCAATCCATTTACATTTAGAGTGATTATTGAAATGTGGGGGCCTAACTCTGCCATTTTATCACTTGTTTTCTGGTTCTCTTGCATTTCCTTTGTTTCTCGTCCCATGATTTTTGGACCACTAATTCAGGTAGGTAAATTTCTATATTGGCTTTCTTCTTGTTTGTAATTTCTGCCTTTATTCTTGTTATTTGTTTAGTGGTTACCAGGTGGTTTGTATAAAACATCTCATAGATGAGATAGTCCATTTCTGATAGCCTCTTATTTCCTTAAATTAAAACGTTCCATCCCTTTTCTCTTCCCCTTCCAGATTGTTATCGTCAGACTTTTTTCCCTCTTCCTTCTTGTGTTGTGAGTTTGTGGTTAAAAATGACAGAATTATATTTATTCTTGGTGTTTCCCTTCCTTTTATCTTTAATGTTTTACTTAACTTTTGCTAACCTGTTCTGATGGAGTGCTGCTACTTTCTGTTATTTTCCTTCTACTTATCTCCTTTGCTCTGGGTTTTGTAACACTTACCTTTTTTTTGATTTTTCAGGTATGAGGGTCTTCCTGAGCATTTCTTGAAGAGGAGGTCTTGTGGCCATGAACTCCCTTAACTTTTGTTTATCTAGGAAATTTTTTATTTCTCCCTTGTATTTGAAGGATATTTTCGCTGGGTAGAGTATTCTTGGCTGCAAGTTTTTGTCCTTCAGAGTTTTGAATGCTTTAATTTAAGGAAATAAGAGGCTATCAGAAATGGACTATCTCATCTACGAGATGTTTTATACAAACCACCTGGTAACCACTAAACAAATAACAAGAATAAAGACACAAATTACAAATAAGAAATTCCACTCTCTTCTAGCCTGTAAGGTATCTGCTGAGAAATTTGCTGACAGCCTTATGGGGGTTCCTTTGTAGGTTATTTTCTTCTGCCTGGATGCCCTTGGTATTTTCTCTTTGTCATTGACTTCTGCCAGCTTCAGTACTATATGCCTTGGGGTTGGTCTTCTTACATTGATAAAGTTTGGAGATCTATTAGCTTCTGTCACATGGAGTTCCATCTCTCTCCCCAGGTTTGGGAAGTTCTCAGCCATTATTTCTTTGAACAGGCTTTCTGCCCCCTTCTCCTTCTCTTCTTCCTCTTGGATACCTATAATCCTTATGTTGCATCTCCTAATTAAGTTGGATAATTCTCGGAGAGTTTCTTCATTTCTTTTTAGTCTTAGTTCTGTCCCCTCCTCTGTCTGCAGCATTTCTATATTCCTATCCTCCAAATTGCTAATTCTGTCCTTCATATTATCGACCCTACTGTTCAGAGAGTCCAGATTTTTCTTAATCTCCTCCATTGTGTTCTTCATCCTCAGTATTTCTGATTGGCTCTTCTTTATAGTATCAAGCTCTTTTGTGACATAGCTCCTGAACTCGTTGAGTTGTCTATCTATATTCTCTTTTAACTCATTTTTTTAATGATGGCTGTTTTGAATTCATTGTCATTTAGGTTATAGATTTCATTGTCTTTGGGATTGTTTTCTGGATACTTGTCATTTTCCTTCTGTTCTGGAGATTTAATATATTTTTTCATACTGCTTGGTGGTGTGGATTTGCGCCTCCACATAGAGACAGAGTTTAGTTACTGCTTCCACTTGCTTCTACTGGTGTGTGTGTGTGGAGCAGCTGTTTAGTCTGCACCAACCAGGTACCCTGTCAGCTGTTGCTGACCAGACCTGGGCCCCTCCTCATAGTTACAGTGGTCCTGTGGGGTCTCTCATCAGGTGTGGGGACAATCGCAAGGGGGCCTCAGGCTGCTGGTGCCTACTGTTGCAGACCACCTATATGCGCTCCCTCCTTAGGGTCTGCAGTGGTGTTATGGGCTTTCCCAGCGGCCAAGAGCAGAATCACCTATATTTGCAGCTCTGTCACTGTCAGGGCCCACAAGATCTCACCTGTCAACTATAGGCCACAGCAGAGCTATGGGTATCTGCTGAGGTCTGTGGTTAACTCACCCAGCTGTGTTACTTCTGCCCCAGGGCCTTCCAGCCTTGAGATTGCCAGTTGGGGCCTCTCCACTAGTGCTGTGCAGAGGCTTTCACTGTGGCTGCTGTGGGACCATGGATTTTCCCCCTGGACCGTGGAACAGGTTTGCTGGGACTCCAATCTGCCACCGCCCACTCACATGGGCTCACTGGGTGTCCCTTGCCCCCTCTGGGCCCCAGCAGGAGACCGTGAATCAGAGGCAGTTGGTGGGCTGTTTCCCCACCTGGGATCCTCCTGTCCTGGAGCCTCCCAGTGCTCTCAGTGCTGGGTGGGGCCTCTCTGCTAACACTGAGTAGAGGCTTTGCCAGTTGCTGCTGCGGGACCATGGATTTTTCCCCTGGGCCATGGAGCCGGGCACTGGAACTCCACCCAGCCCCCAACCACTCCCACGGGGTCACTCGGTGTCCCTTGCCTGCTCTGGGACACAGCTGGAGTCCATGAGTCAGAGGCAGCTGGTGGACTGCTGCTTTGCCTGGGATCCTCCTGTCCTGGAGCCTAACAGCGTTTTGAATGCTGGGCAGGGCCTCTCTGCTAACGCCGAGTAGAGGCTTGCCCCGTGGCTGCTGTGGGACTGTGGATATCCCCCCTGGGCTTAGGGGCAATCGTGGGGGGCTTAAGGTAGGGCTGTAGTCACCTGTTTCCACCATCGCTCCACTGGTGCACGCACACGCCCACCCTTGGTGCATGGCGATGCTATGGACGTGTCCGCTGGAAGAAAGCCACTTGCAGGTACTAGGCTGTCCAGGCATCGGGGGTCGGAGAGTTTTCACCTATCTCCACCTCCTCCTGGGGGGAAGTCCGTCCACCTTCAGATGTATAGCAGTATGGGTCTCTCAGGCGTCCTGAGATGCTATATGGATATCCTTTGTTAACTGATGAATATTCAATTAGTTGTAGATTCAAAGGGGGAGAGACAAAGAAGACTACTCACTCCGCCATTGATGTGATCACTCCGTTGGTGATGTCATGAGCAAGGATTTTATTAGGGGAAAAGCTCCTGTGCGAGAAAATGTGCCTTCTCTGTGAACTCCTGGGCATGTGTAGACCAGTAAAAACTTGGAGTTGCCTGAGGCACACGTTCCCACCTGAGGTGGGACAAGGTGACACTTTCATTTCAGCTCTAACCTCAATGAGTGTGCTCTTCCTGATGAAGTTAAGGCTACATTTTCCCCCTTCTGTGCTTTTTCTTGGAGATTTGCTCTTGACGATGGCCTTCAAACATCATGCTGAAGGGCTGTCTAGTGTTCCTAAGCACAGGAAGCCTGTGACGGGCCTCCCATGGGACAGGCTCGTAGTAGATGAGCTTCCTTCAGGCCTGAGTCACAGACGGTGCTGTTGGCTGGGAGCTCAACTCATGAGTCAACAGCCTGTAGGAAATCAGGGGTCTTTACAGAGACACACAGAAAACAAGGTTGTGCATTGACAGGTTCACAGGCATGTCACTACCAGAGGCTGCAGAGACCTGACCTGGCCCTTCCCCCAGGAGCACTGGTTCAGTTTTGCTCCTGTAGGGCCAGCCAAGAATTTATAGAACGTAACTCTTCCCAGTAAGGAGAATCCACCACAACACAATGGAGAGATTTTCAAACCTCTTTTAAAAATGATATCCAAAGAGCAGGGAATTTCTCACCAATTGTTGGATTGTTATCTTTATTTTGAAAGGACAGAATTTTAACATCCTCTGCTAGGATGCATATCTTTGATAGCCACTTATAAAAAAATCTCAGCTAATTTGGGACAATTGTATTTCTGCCAAAGAAAATGTGTATAGCGGCACAGGCCTGGTGGCACAGTGGTTTACATCGCATGCTCTGCTTCTGCAGCCTGGGGTTCTCTGGTTCAGATCCTGGGTGTGGACCTACGGATGGCTTATCACGCCATGCTGTGGTGGCGTCCCACATGTAAAATAGAGGAAGAGGGGCATGGATGTTAGCTCAGGGCCAATCTTCCTCAGCAAAGAGAGGGGGATTGGCAGTGGATGTTAGCTCAGGGCTAATCTTCCTCAAGAAGAAAAATTGTGTGCAGAATACATAAATGAACGTCAAACCGTATTTAGCTCTGGGGAGGAAAGAGAACGGTGACTTCAATTGTGTCTGTAATATTTCTTGAACAATGACGTCTAGAGAACATGCTGCATTCAATCGGAGCAAAAAGTGAATGGTTTCTATGATCCTAGTCTCCTTTTACCAACCTGAAAACGAACGTGTGACTGTAACTGAGATGAAATAACACTATTGTCATATTTGACGATTTGCTGGCACACTTCCATCCTCCGATGGGCATGTCATGATTGGTTGGCGGTATCTCTGAGGCCATCATGAGGTCGGGACATGCTGTTTAACCCGTATGGAGCTAGAGCTGGCTCGGTCACCAGCAGCAGAGCTCGAGGTCCCTTGACCTCCAAAGTTAGAGCCACCTAAAGCAGCAGATCTCGCACCAGCTATGGACCAGTGACAGCTCTGACAGCAGCTTTCGAGCTCAGTGGGGGCCAGCTACAGAACTAGAGCTCGCTTCAGCTCCGGAGCAGGAGCCCTTTCCATCGCTAGTTCCTGCACCAAATCGGGCAGCAAGGCCGAGTTCGAGTGAGTGTCAGAACTGGAGCCATTTGAGAAGCGGCTCTGGCCCTATGACCTGGAACAGACCCCGCTTGAGCCCCAGATCAGGTGCAGCTCCTGGGCCCCTTCCCCAGCCAGAGCTGGCGGGATCTTCAGCATCAGCCACGGCAGGGGCTCCAGCGCCACATCAGCTCCAGCAGTGTCCTCGCGGCCAGCAACTAAGGCCCAGCCAGCTCCAGCTCCACCCCGGAGCGGCCCTCTCCTTGCCTGAGAGGGCAGTAGTTTTCTTCTCTTTTGTGTGTTGTGGGTTTTGATGTTTAATGTGTTCAAATTTAGATTTAGTAAAACTTAATGTTTTCGTCACTTCAAGGTGTAGAACGCAGGGCCATGAACTGGCTCCTCTCTGCTGTGCGCCGTCCCCACTCTGGAGCTCCCCATCGTTTTCGTCCCTCCAACAGAAGCCCTGTACCCGTTAAGCAGCCACGCCCTGATCCCCACTCCCCTAGCCCCTGACGACCCCTCGTCTGCTTCCTGTCTCTGTGCCTTTCCCTCTCCCTGCTGTGGTCACGCTCAGCACAGCGGACTCTCCCTCTGCCCCTCCCCCAGCAAGATGAAGACCTCTGCTGATGCCAGTGTACTCAGCGCCATGACCTCGCCGCCCACTGTGACTTTGTCCTGAAGAAACCCACCTTCACCTTCACCGAGGAGGTGAGGTCAGGCATGGAGCCAGCTTCGCCCTCCCTCACATGAAGAGAAGGGACTCGATATTGCCAAGGGCACCTTCGCATCAGTCTCTAGTGCTGTTCAGCCACAGGGCCACCCTCCCCAGGGTCTGACCAGCTGGCTAGCAAAGCACTTACAGACGAGGGTGACAAAAACAAAGTGGGCATCTTCTGTCCAAGCTGCTAGCCCCGGCCACCTGGGAGCACTGTCACCCTGAACATCTCTCACTGCAGGAATGATGTCGGCCAGTCACCAGGCTGTCCTGGCCTCCCGTGGACCACTGGCAGCCTCAGGTGCCTTCTGTTCTCTGGGATCCAAAGGGCTAGCTGACCTTTGCCAAGGAGTGCTGCCCATGGGCATGAAGCCCTGCCCACGGAGGGGAGGGGGACCCAGGAAACTAGCCACGTCAGGAGCCTCTTGTGGTACACATGCGTGCTGGGGGCGGGGACACCCATGTGTGCTGCCGGCAGGGCCGCTCTGTGTGCCTGGGCATGGACAGGAGGCCCGGCTGCCCCGAGGGAGAGAGGCCTGGGAGCCCCTGAGGGCGGCCCCACCACACCCATGGGGGCAAGAGGCCAGGGCTGTGTCCAGACCGAGCAGGGCTGATGAAGTTCCTGTACAACCCTCAAGGGACAGTTGGGAAACTGAGGCCAGGGGAAACAGGGACTGGCCCTGGGCCCATGAGGTGGGCAGAGTCCAGAGGAGGAGCGAGGTTTCCAGGCCCCTAGGCCAGCTCAAGGGTCCCAGGAGGTTTGCTTTGGAAATAAGAGCCCCTAACATCCTGGGGGACCTCTGTCCACGCCTTCCCATTGGGGGCCCTTTCCTTTGGGCATCCACACATGGGCGCACACTCACTCTCACACTCACACACACTCTGCCTGCCCAGGGTGGGGGTCAGAAGGGGAGTACACACTGGGGAGGTGACAGTCGGAAAGAAGAAAGAGGTTGGAGGTGGCTCTGCCATGGCCCAGGGGTTTCCAGTCCCCTAGCAACATGCCCAGGCCTACAGCATGAAGAGGAGAAGTGCCTGACTGGCAGTCAGAGGTCCCCACGGTGCCCAGGGGGTTGTCTTGGCAGGGCCATTCCTCGAGCAGCCTGCAGAGGACAAAGTCTGGGGTCCTGTGTCCACCACTCTGGGCACCTGGAAGTAGGATGTGACCCCCCCTAGTGTGGAAGGGGCTAGTGGATAGAAGGCCTCAGATTACTCCTTCATCAATTGGGGAGCCTAGAGGAGTGACTCCAAGGACCCCACAAGCTTGTAGAAGAGTCTATCGATCTCAGTTGTCCGTCCATGACCCACTGTGCTCCGAGGCCTTGGAGAGGGCCTTCTAGTCCCTCGAGGCCTTTCTGGGCAGAGGGCAGCCTGAGCTGTAGGTGGGCTGGAGACCTGGCTACTGCAGAACGTGGCAGAGCATGGGACCCCTCCTCTGGAGAGCAGGACCGAGGCCATCCTTGTTGGAGCCTCGGGGTCCTCATTTGGACGTGGGGTGGAGTCAGTGCCCTGGCTGTGGTGAGGAGGCCTCGTGGGGAAAGTGCACACACCAGGGCCAGTGCAGGGAGAGAGGGAGCAAGAGAGGCTTCGCAGGTCCCTCACATCACCCCCGGAGCCTGCAGGGCCTTCTCCTTTGCCCTGGGCTCTGGTGGAACCGCTGCCTCGAGGGGCCTGAACAAAGGTGTGTCTTTCGTCTCCTCATTTCCCGTCTGTTGCTGCAATGCTGGCTCTGACCACAAGGGGGTTTGTGGCCACTTGTGCTCAGAGGAGCAACTGGAAGAGGGAAGGCACACTCAGTGGTCATTCTGGGGGTTCACCCAGCCAAAGCAACAGGCACCTTTCATGATCGGCATTCATGTCCACAATGGGAGCTGCTCAGAGGCGGAAGGGGGCTCTGAGATCATCCCCTTCTTTCAGCTGCTGTGGACCCTGCACTCACTCTGAGAAGGCACGGTGTGAGCCTGGGGGCTGTTCTGAAAGCCGCCACATGGTCCCTGTCCTCCAGGAGCTCACCACCTGCAAGGGGAAGGGACAAAGTGAGGAAAGCAAATCCATGTGGAAAAGATGCACAGGTGCTAGAGGGCAATGAAGCAGGGTGCTGGAGGGAGGGCCTCTGAGTGGACATTTGTGCCACGAGCAGGACAAGAGGAGCCAGCCCTGCACACATCCCGGAGCAGTGTGCCAAGGGAAGCTCTGAGAGCCAGACACTCGGAGACACAAGGAATCTGGCCGAGAGGAGGTGAGAAAGGAGCTAGAGTGGCTGGTTATAGCTGGGGAGGAGAGGAGGGTGGGGGGAGGAGGGCAGGGCCAGACTCAGGCCTGGAAGGAGCTCCTAGCTGTCTATGCTGGGTGTGAGCATGACCCTAACTTAGCACTCATAAGAACAAACATGGACCACCTCCTAGTTTCTCTCCCAGGATCCAGGCTCAGCTCAGCCAGGAACCTCTGCCTCCAGGTCTCCCAGGGGCTGCAGGCTCAATGGAGGCTCAAGGGGCGGGGGCTGTCTCGGACATCATTGCCTGGGTATTGGAAGGACACAATTTGGATGGAGTTGGGGGTCTTTTCTGTCTGTGAGCTGGGACCCTCTACTAGTTCTTTGCACGAGGGCCTCCTAGGGCAGCCCGTAATATCTCATCTTGCTTCTCCTGAACAGCGGATCAGAGAGACAGAGAGAAACACCGAGAGAGACACAGATAGAAAGCCAGAGAGGAGAGACAGAGAGACAAAGAAGAAGAGACAGAAATGGAGAGAGAAAGAGACAAAGAAACAGAGACAGGGAGAGACTGAGAGAGACAGAAAATGACACAGACCCACAGAGAGAGACAGAGGCCCAGAGAGATGCAGAGAGAGAGACAGAGAGAGAGAGAGAGAGAGAGATGGAGAGAGAATGAACACAGGAGAGAGGGAACCAGGCAGAAGTCACAGACTTGTCATGAACTCTATCTTGGAAGTGACATCCCATCACTTTGCCCTAATCTACTGGCTGGAACCCAGTTCATTCCCCTCGAGGAGGCGGGATCACATGGGATGTGTGGCTAGGAGGTGGGAACACTGGGAGCACTTGTGGCGTCTCCCCACCACATAGGCGGAGAGAAGTCCATTGGACCTGAATCTGAACATAACAGGAGGACCCGGAAGGTTGTAAGCCACAGGGAGATGATGTCTGAAGATCATTTCATGTCAACCCTCCTTGGGGACACTGGGAAACAGGCAGGAAGGGCAGTGCCTTTCCCAGACCCCAGAGCAGCCCCAGGCCTGTTGGAGTTGTCTTCTCTGTCCCGCCCAGCCCTTTGGGGAACCCTTCCCGTGCTAAGTCTGGGCAGGAGCTCCACAGAATAGCAGCCCATGGGTTTGACAGGCACAAGAGGGATTGATAGGTCTAGACACCTGAAGACACCCCTAACAAGTAGGTGCTAGAATGACCCACACTGCACAGATGGGGGCATGGGGAGGCCCTGAGAGGCACCTGGCTGTCCAGGGGGACATCACTGGCAAGAAGGAGGAGCCAGGTCTGACGATCTCTGTGTCCCCAACGCTGGGTTCTGACTCGAGCCAGGCCTCCTCGGGGGCGGTGGGATGGGCCGTGTTTGTGCAACTGTGTATGGCCATGGTGTTGGGATGGAGGGTGAGCAGTCAGCAGCCAGGGGACCCTTAGGGAGGTCTTGTGTGAGCAGGAAGCATAGGGAAGGAGACCCCAGGCAGTGACCTCACTGGGCCCAAGATAACTTGGAACCCTGGTCTCTAGGCACCCAGCTCCTAGAGACAGCCCCCAACAGCTCACTCGTCTAGCACTTGTCTAGAAGGAGCACCATGTTTTCGTGTTGTCTGCCCATCTGCTGGGGCCACAGCCTCAGCAGAGCCCGCAATAAGTGCCCAGGATGCAGATGCGGGCTCCTGTCCCGCTTCTGATGTCTCTGGACGTTTGTGCGGAGGGACACAAAGGTAACACAGGGACGCCCACGGTGGGCCAATCCAGGCCAGGCCACCACTGTGGTCCCACTTGGACAGCCCTACGTCCCCTCCCTGTGTGTGTGTGTGTGTGTGTGTGTGTTGAAGGGTGGTTCGTGTGAGTAGACCACAGCGAGGAGGAGCCGGCTGATGAGGGTTAGAAGCCTGGTGGACTGGTCCCATTCCCAACCCAGCTCATGGCTGGTTGGGTGGGACATGGAGTACCAGGCAGCACCGTCTGCCCGAGGTTTCTCCCGAGCCCCTGAGGTCTATCTGTTTCATCCTGGGGAGAATTCTGCGCGGACACAGGGTGGTGCCTGATCTGGGAGCATTAGGTCCAGAGGGCAGAAGACAGAGCAAGGGCAGCTGAGCAGGGCTCTGATGCTTCTGGGCCAGCTGTTGGTCACTGTCTTTGCAGAGGTCCACTCAGGAGACCAGTGCGGAGCTGGTGGAAGGGGACAGGGAGTCCATCTCCCCGAGGGAAGAGAAGCTGTGCGGGAACAGTGGACTGGCAGCGTGGGGAGAAGGCTGGCGTCTTCAGGGACTCTTGTACAAGCCTCAGAGCCAGCACAGGACCCACGACATGTGTGGGGAGAACAATCATTTCCAGCAGCTCCTGCAGGAGAGCAGGAGGCAACTGGGGCGCCAGGACGGGAGCAGGGAGAGCCAGCCCCTGCTGTGGCTGCTGCTGGGGCTGTGGAGCCACCTGAATCTCTGGTCACAGAGTAGGCAGAGCCATCCCCTCCTCCGGGTCCTGCCGGGGCGAGGGAGCCGGCTGAAGCTGCAGTCATGGACCAGCGAGAGCCAGCCTCTGCTCCAGCTCCTGCTGGACCCCTGGAGCCTGCTCAGGCCCCAGCATTGGCCCTGGGAGAGCCCACTCTCCAACCCCTGTCATCCCTAGCTGCGGACCCATCCCTTCCACCTTCTCCCTCACCACAACCTCCCTCCCCTCCTCTCCCCAGTTACTGTGTATGTCTGTTTAACGTTTTATTCTTTTCGTTTTTTGGTGGTTTTTTTGTTTTGTTTTGGTTTACATTGTAGAATAAATTTATTTATATTTTAATAAATCTGTTGTCAACGAAAATAATCCATAACCAATCTATAAATGAAAATTTGGGTGAGTTTATTCTGAGCTTAAATTTTAGGATTATAACCCGGGAGAGTCTTTCCACAAAGGAACAGAGCAACAGGAAAGAAGTGGGGTACATAGGGCAGTTATATACCCTCAAAGAGGGTGTTTCACATATGATTGAAATGTCCCTCCCACAATAGTCACAAGATTGCCCTGTCAGCACAGCACTTGATGGACACAGCAGGTAGTGGGTCTGCTATCTTGGTGGGCGTAGCAGGAGGCAAGTCTATCATCTGGAGCCTGGCGGTCACAGGTGTGCACAGCAATCTGTTTCTAGCCTGAGGAAAGATGCTTAATCCTTAAGGAGACGCCAACGTTGGGAGGGGGAGGGAAGTTGCACCTTTATCTCAAGGGCCTTTTGCTCTTGCCATAGGGAATCTCTAAAGCAGATATACAATGCATGCTCAATGGCCTCGGTCAGGCCCTTTTGGAAAGACAAGGTCAGGCCGAATTAGGTTTACACCAAATGGCTTCCTCATATATTCCAATATATCATATTACTTGCTGATGCGGGGTCGGTGAGCCGAGGAGTCGAAAGAAAGATTTCTTAGACTCTTAAGATCTGGCAGTAGTGCTCTTTTATTTAGAGAATAGTGTGGAATAGCATGGGGACAGGACCCATGGGCAGGCAGAGCTGGTGTGTGCGGACAGGACCCTCGGGTAGTCAGAGCTCCTGCTGCTGCCCCGAGTTGAGGGTTAGGGCTAAATTTAAGGCATGGGTATGTGAGTCATCTCTTTACAAGACAAAGGAAAAAAAAGTTAAACTGGTACCAGTGCCGGTAAGGTCCGGCCATTGGGCGGTCCCACAACTTTTAGATAAGAATCAAACCAGATTGAGTAAATGGCAGAAGTCACCGCTCAAATATCTTCAGCTAAAGACAAAGGAGGATTTTGGGGTGGGGGGTTAGTTACATGAGGTTGCCAGACAGTAAACAACTTAAGTTCTTGCCTTCCCCATTAAGAGTTTCCAGAGATAAGGCCATCCCCACTTCCTCCTGGTGCAGAGAGGGAGGCATGGAGATTTCCTTCACAAATGCAACTGTCTCTGATCAAAGGGCAAACAAATTCCACTCCTCGGAGCCTGCTTCTTATCTGTAGTTTTAAAAGTAACCAGCCTAAAAATCCTCGTCATAAACCGTTTTAAAATTAAGCAGCCTAAAAATCCTCATCACTTGCCATTTTTATTTGTCACTGTGTTTTCACCTTTTAAATTGTACAATTCCTGAGCGTTAAGTACAGTCCCAACGCTCGGCCTCCATCACCACTGTCCAGTTGCTGAACATTCCCTTCACCAAAAGGGAAGCCTGTTCCAAAAGCGCTCATCCCTCATTCCTCCCTCGCTCCCTGACAATGCCTACTCTGTGTTCTGGCAGGTTTTTAAAAAATCTTTTCTGGATGTTTCCTATCAGTGGAATCATGCAATAGGTGGTGTGGGGACCTGGAATTGGCCACCCCAAGATATGTCTCTTTGGCATCAGGATTATTTGAGGCTGATTGCTTTCGATAAACTGGGACAGGGAAGCAGGCTCTGAGGAATGGAACTTGCCCTTTGTTAGGACACATTTACACTTGTAAGGTAAATCTCTATCTGTAAAAGGTGCCTCCCTCTCTGTACCAGGAAGAAGAAAGGCGATGACCTTCTCTCTAGAAACTCTTAATCAATACCAAAGGCAAGGACTTAAATGTGCATTTTATTGTGCTGGTCTGGTAACCTCCTGTAACTGACTTCCCTCCCCCTCCCAACATTGGCATTTCTTTAAGGATTAAGCATCTTTCCTTAGGCTAGGAACTGATTGCTGCGCTCACCTGTGACCGCCCAGCTCCAGATGATAGACTTGTCTCCTGCTACGCCCACCGAGATAGCAGACCATTACCTGCTGTGTCCATCAAGCGCTGCGCTGACAGGGCAATCTTGTGACTATTGTGGGAGGGACATTTCAATCACACGTGAAACACCCTGTTTGGGGGTATATAACCACTATGTGCACCCCACTTCTTCGGTGCCCTTTCTTCCTTTGGGAAGAAAGGCCCCGGGCCATGGTTCCTCATAAAGCTTTGTTTAATTTTCTCTTGCTATTCTGTCTCATGTGAATTTGATTCGTTCTCCAGCCGGAGGAACCCACAACCCACATTTGGGAAGAGGAAATGTCTTCCTCCCCTACACATCTCTGACCTCATTTGTCACGCTCTGCCTTGCATCTCTGACTACATGTGTCACTCTCCCATGTGTCTCAGATACGTGCATCACTCTCCCACTGCCATCTGTAACTTTGTGTGTAACGCTTCACTTGTCATCTCTGACTTCATGTGGTACACTCACCCTCGTGTCTGTGACTTCATGTGTAACAGTCCATGTGACATTCCTGAGTTTGAGTGTGAGAATCTCCCATGATGCCTTGGAGTTCTTGTGTAACACTCACCATGGAATCTCTGTCATCTTGTGTCACAATCTGCCTGGTGTCTCTAACTTTGTGTGTCCCACTCCCTCTGGTGTCTCTGACATTGTGTGTAGTACACCTTGTAGTGCCTCTGACTTCTTGTGTAACACTTCCCCTTGTCTCTAAGACTTCATGTGTCACTCTCCCCATGGCATATCTGACATTGTCACACACAGCCTGGTGTCTTTGACTTCCTGTGTAACACTACACTTGGCATTTCTGACTTTGTGTGTCAGACTCCCTCTGTCATCTCACACTTCGTGTGTAGCAATCCTCATGTGGTCTCTGCCTCCACGGGTCACATTCTACCTGGAGTCTCTCATTTGGTGTGTAACACTCCCTCTAGGCTCTCTGACTTCTTATGTCACAGTCCCCCTGGCATCTCAGACTTGCTGTGGTACACGCCATCTTTTATCTCTGACTTCATTGTGATAGTTCATGCGGCCTATCTGCCTTTGAGTGTAACACTCCCCTGTGGTGTCTCAGGCTTCTTTTATGACACTCACATTGGCATCTCTGAATTCTTGTGTCAGACTCCCACTGGCTTCTCTGACTCTGAGTGTAACACTCACCATGGCACTTCTGACTTCATATGTCACACTGCCCATGGCATCTCTGGATTCATCTGTCAAACACACCCTTGTGTCTCTGGCTACCTGTGTAATACTACCCCTGGTATTTCTGAATTCGTGTGTCACACTTCCCCTTGTGTCTCAGACTGTGTTTCTAATAATCCCCCTTGTGTGTCTGAGCTCATGTGTAACACTAGCCCTGGCATATCTGACTTCCTCTGTATCACCTCATCTGGTGTCTCTTATTTCGTGTTTAACACTCCATGTGGCGTCTGCACCTTCATGTGTAACTCCTCTTGGTGCTTATGAATTCGTGTGTAACCCTCCACTTGTCATCTCCGACTTCATGTGTCACACTCCACCTGGTGCACCCATCTCATATCAGAATCCCCATGGTGTCTCTGACTTCTTGTGTCACACTTCATCTGGTGTCTCTGAGCTCTTGCATCAAATTCCCTCTGCCATCTATAAATTCGTGTGTTACACTCCAACTGATGTCTCAGACTTCATGTATAGGACTCCCCCTCTTGTCTCTAACTTTGTTCATAACACTCCTCGTAGGTGTCTCAGACTTCATGTGTCACACACTTCCTGGTGTCTCTGAATCCCCGTGTAACACAACCCCTGGTGTTTCTGACTTCGTGTGTCACACACCGTCTGGCATCTCAGACTTTGTGTGTAACCATCCACATTGTTCTCTGGGTATGTGGGTAACACTCACCTTGGCATCTCTGAAGTTGTGCCTAAAACTCTACCTGCTGGCTCTGACTTCATATGTCATACTCCCACTGGCATCTCTGACTTTCAGTGTCACACTCCACATGGCATCTATGACATCATATGTTACACTCAAACTGGTGTATCTGACTTCATGTGCAATACTCTCGGTAATGTCACAGAACCCTGTGTCACATTCTGCCTGGCATCCCTGGCTTCGTCTGTCACACTCTATTTGTCCCGTATGACATCCTCTGTAACTCTCTCTGTGGCATCTATGACTTCGTGTTTCACACTCCCATTTGTGTTTCTGAGTATGTGTGTCACACTCCCCATGCCGTCTATAACTTCATGTGTAACATTCCCAACGCCATCTCTGACTTCCTGTATAACACTCCCACTGGCATCTCGGACTTCATGTTTCACGCTGCTCCTGTAATCTCTGACTTGCTGCATGACACTCCCCCTGGTATCTTTGTTATTGCACATAAACAGCCCCGTGGCCTCTCTAAATTAGTGTGTTCCACTCCCTGTGTCATCTCTGAACTCATGTGTCACTAATCCCCTGGGTCTTCCTTTCTCGTGTACATTCATCCTCACGTCTCTGACTGTTGTCACAATCCCCTCGTCTTCTCTGATTTTGTGCATCATTCTCTACCTGGAGTCTCTGACTCTGTGTGTAACACTCTCCCTGGCATCTCTGACTTCTTGCGTAACACTCCCACTGGTGTCTGTGATATCTTGTGTAACACTCCATGTGGCATCTCTGACTTTGTGTGGTATACTCCCTCTGGCATCTCTGACTTCATGTGCAGCACTCCGTCTGGTGTTTCTGCCTTCAAGTATAGCACTTCCCTGTGGCGTCTCGGTCTTCTTCTGTAACACTCACCTTGGATGCTCTGATTTCCTGTATCAAACTCCCCATGGCGTCTCTGACCTAGAGTATATCAGTCACCTTTGCATCTCTTACTTTGTGTGTCACACTCCAACTTGCCTCAAGGATTTTGTGTCGTACCCCCCCCCCTTGTGTTCTGAATTCGTGTGTAACACTCTATCTGGCATCTCTGACTTCATGAGTAACAGTTTCCCTGGGGTCTCTGACTTCTGACCCACCCCTCCTGTCATCCCTGACTTTGTGTGTCACAAACCCCTGTCATTTTTTACTTCCTGTCACTATCCCCCTGGTTTCTTTGATGTTTTTTGTAACACTCCTCCTGGAAACTCTTTCTTCATGTGTATCTCTCCACCTTGGTGTCTCTGAGTCACACTCCCT
>NC_060273.1:41100712-41108859 GCF_021613505.1 Equus quagga
CTGCACATCACATCTCTGACTTCATGTGTCACATCCCCCTAGCCTCTTTCACTTTGTGTGTCACAATCCCTGGGACATCTGAGACTTCGTGTGTCACACTCCCCCTTCATCTCTGAATTGGCATATAATACTTCCCCTTTTGTCTTTGACTTCATGTGTAACATGCCCCATTCACAGCCCTGACTTTGGGAGTAACATGCCCCCTGGCATCTCTGACTACGTGTGTCACATTCCCAATGTCATTTATGACTTTGTGGGTAACATTGCATGAGGTGTTCTGACTTTGTTGTAACACACCACTGTGGTGTCCATGAATTCATGAGTAATTCTACCTTGGGTGTCTCCAAATTAGTGCATAACACTTCCCCTGGTGTCATAGAAATAGTATGTAACACTCCCCATGGCATCACTTATTTTGTGTTTCACAGTCCCTGTGGCATTTCTGAATTTGTATGTAATGCTCCACATGACCTCTCTGACTTCCTGGGTAACACTCAACCTGGTGTCTCTGACTCTGTGTGTAGCAACCCCCTAGTGTCTCTGACTTCATGTGTAACACTTCACATCCTGTCTCTAACATCGTGGGTCACACTGCCCATGGCATCTCTGCCTTAGTGTTTCACAGTCACCCTGGTGTCTCTGACTTCACGCATAACACTCCCCCGGTCTTTCTGACTTCGGGTGTAACACTCTCCCTGATGTGTTTCACTTCATACATAATACTCCCCTGTGGCGTCTCACACTCCCCAAGGTGGCACTGAAATCGTGTGTCACACTCCACTGTGGTATCACACACCACCTCTCCTCTCTGACTTAGTTTGTCACTCTAACCCTGGTTTCTTTGACTTCATTGAAACTCCCTATGGCGTCTCTGACTTTGTTTGTCACACTCCATGGGGTGTCTTGGACTTTATTTGGTACACACCGCCTCATGTCTCTGACTTCATGTGTAACACTCAACATGGTCTTTCTGCCTTTGAGTGTAACACTCCCCTGTGGACTTCCTGTGTAACAGCCCCACTTGCCTCTCTGTCTTCATGTGTCACACTCCCTCTGGCATTTCAGACTTTGTGTGTAACACTACATGTTGTGTCTCTGCCTGTGTCACACACTGCCTGGCATCTCAGACTGCATGTGTAACATTCACTCTGAGTTCATGTGCAACACTACCATTGGCCTCTGTGACTTCGTGTGTCACACTCACACTGGTGTCTCTGACTGGATGTAACACTCACCGTGGCGTCTCTGATTTTGTGTGTCACAATCTGCCTGATGTGTCTAACTTTGTGTGTCAGAATCCCACTGTCATTTCTGACTTTGTGTGTAATACTCCATGCGTTGCCCAGACTTCAAGTGTTGAACTTCCCCTGGCCTCTGGTTCCTTTGACTTTGTAACAGTCCTCCTGACAACTCTGACTTCACATATAACTCTCTCCCTTGGCATCATTGAGTTTGTCATAATTTCCCTGTTGCCTCCCACTTCATCTGTTACACAACTTGGGTCTCTGACTTCATGTGTCAAACTCCCCCTGGCGTCTCTGACTTCATGTGTCACAATCTGCCTGGTGCCTAATTTTGTGTGTCACAGTCCCTCTGTCATGTCTGACATTGTCTGTAACACTCTGTGTCTGTGGCACCTCTAAGTTTGTATGTCACACTTCCCCTGCTCTCACTCATTTCATGTGTCACACTCACCTTGGTGTCTCTTGACTTCCTGGGTCACACTCCCCTTGTTTTTCTGACTTTGTGTCACAATCTCCCTTACATCTCAGATTTCGGTTTTATCATCACCATGGTTTCTCAGTCTTCATGTCACACTCCATCTAGTGTCCCTGACTTCAAGTCTCAAACTCCCCCTAGCATGTTTGCTTTATGTGTAACATGCTCTGTGGCATCTCTGATTCCATTTGTCAAACTCACGCTTGTTTCTTTGAGTAGGTGCATCATACTTCCCCTTCCATCTATAACTTTGTGTGCCACACTCTCAATGGCATCTTGGACTTTGTGTATAACATTCCCCCTGGCATCTATGACTTTGTGTTTCACAATTCCCCTGGTGTCTCTGACTTCGTGTGCCACAGTCCCCATGGCATCTCTGACTTCATCTCTCGCACACACTGGTGTCTCTGACTTCTTGTGTAAGGCTACCTCTGGTGTCTCTGACTTCGTGTGTCACACTCCCCCAGGAATATCAAACATCTTGTGTAACAGACCACCTGTCTTCTCTGAGTTTGTGTAACACTCCCTTGGCATCTCTGACTTCATCAGTAACACTTTATCTGGCATCTCTGACTTCGTGTGTCACAATCTGTCTTGGATCACTGACTTTGTGTGTCAATCCCGCTGGTGTCTCTGACTTTGTGTGTCACACTTCCTCTGGCATGTGTAACTTCATGTGTCACACTCCATCTTTCATCATGACTTCATGAATGACAATCCCCATACCATCTCTGACTTGATGTGTCACAGTACTCCAGGTGTCCCTCATTTCGTGTATCACACTCCCCCTTGTGTCTCTGACTTAGTGTGTTACATACCTTGTGGCCTTTCTGACTTCATGTCACACTCCCTATTGTGTCTCTGAGTTCTTGTGCCACACTCGCTGTGCCATCAATAACTTCATGTGTAACACTCCCCTTGGCATCTCTGGCTCTGTGTGTAACACTCAACTTGGTGTCTCTGGCTTCATGTGTAACTCTCCACATGGCATCTCTGACATCGTGTGTAACACTCCACATGGTGTCTCTGACTTCATGTGTAACAACCCTCCTGGTATCTCTGGCTCCATTTGTAACACTTCCCATAGTGTCTCTGCCTTCCTTATGTAACACTTCACTTGGGGTGTCTGATTTCATTTAACACACACTCTGCTGTCTCTGACTTCATGTGTAATTCCCAATTTTACATCTCTGACTTCATGTGTAACTCTCCTACGTGGTGTCTCTGAATTCGTGTATCACATTCCCCCTGTCATCTGTCACTTCATGTGTCAAAGAACACCTGGCATCTCTGACATCGTCTATAACACTTCCACTGGCATCTCTGACTTTGTGTGTCACAATCCCACTGGCATCTCAGACTTCCTCTGTAAAAGTCACTCTGATGTCTTTGACTTTGGGTGTAACAATTCCCATTGGTGTCTCTGAATTTGTGTGTAACACTACCCTGGTGTCTGTGACTTCATGTTAGCATTCTTCATTGTATCTCTGACTTCATGTGTCACGCTCCCCTGGCATCTCCAATTTCGTGTATCACACTTCCCTGGCATCTAGGAATTCCTGTGTAACACTTCACTTGCCGTGTTTGACTTCACATGTCACACTACCCCTGGCATCTCGAAATTCGTGCGGTACACGCCCCATGCTGTGTCTGACTTCATGTTTAATACTCCATGTGGCCCTTCTGCCTTCGTGTGTAACACACCCCCATGGTGTCACGGACTGCTTGTATAACACTCCCACTGGTGTCTCTGATTTCTTGTGTCACACTCCCTCTGCTGTTGATCACTTCGTGTGTCACTCTCCTTCTGGCATCTGTGACTTCATGGGTAATAATCCCATTGGTATCTATGAGGTCGTGTGTTACAATCCCCCTTGAAAATCTAACTGCATCTGTAACACTCCACCTGGAGTCTCTGACTTCGTGTGTCACAATCCGTCTTGCATCTCTGACTTCTTGTATCACACTCCCCATGTTGTCTCTGATTTCACATGTAAGGCTCTGCCTGGTGAGTCTGTCTTCTTGTGTCATACTCCTCCTGGTTTCTGTGGTTTCATGTTTCACACATCCCATGTCATCTTTGACCATGCACATCACTCCCACTGTCATCTCTGACTACATGTGTAACACTCCAAATGGCATTTCTCCCTTCAAATGAAACATTCGCCAGTGTTGGCTCAAACTTTGTGTGTAGCTTTCCATGTATCATTTCTGTTCTTGTGTCACACTCCCCTTGGTGTCTCAAACATTGTGTCTCTTACTCCCCCTAGAAACTCTGAGTTCATGTGTCACAATCCGTCTGGCATCTCTGACTTCATGCATAATGCTCCCCATAGCTACTCTGACTTCATGTGTATCAGTACCCCTTGGCATCTCTGACTTCGTGTGCAACACTCACCCAGGCATCTCTGACTTCATGTGTAACAATCTCTCTGGCATCTCTGACTTCGTGTATCACACTCCTGATGGTGTCTGTGACTTCATCTTTCACACTCCCTCTGTTATCTCTGACTTAGTGTGAAACACTATCCCTGCTTTTGTTATTTTTGTGAATAAAACACTCCCGTGGCATCTCTAAATTTGTGTCACACTCCCCATGACATCTCTGAATTCGTGTGTCACTAAGCCCCTGGTGTCTGTGACTTCATGTGTAACACTCCACTTCATGTCTCTGACTTCATGCGTTACAATACCTTTGTCTTCTCTGACTTCGTTTATCACACTCTATCTGGTGTCACTAACTCTCTGTGTAACACTCCACCTGCTGTCTCAAACTTCATGTCTAGCACTCTATGTGGCATCTCTGACGTTGTGTGTAACACTCCATGTGGTGTCTCTTACTTTGTGTTGTATAATCCCCCTTTGCCTCTCTGAATTCATGTATAACACTCCATGTTGTGTTTCTACCTTTGAGGCTAACACTACCCCATGGTGTCTTGGACTTCTTGTGTAATACTCACCATGGCAGCACTGATTTTGTATGTCAGACTCCCACTGGCATCTCTGACTTCTCATGTAACACACCATTTCATCTCTTATTTTGTGTGTTACACTCCCACTGTCACCACGGATTTCACGTGGCACAGTCCCTCTTGTGTTATGAATTCATATGTAACAGTATATGTGGTGTCTCTCACTGTGTGAGTAACACTTCCCCTGGTGTCTCTGACTTCCTGTGTCTCATGCCACCTGTCAACTCTCACTACGTGTGTCACAAACCTCTAGTCCTCTCAGAATAGATGTGTGACTCTCCCTCTTGGCATCTGTGAATTTGTGTGTCACTCTCTCCCTGGGTCTCTGACTCTGTGTGTACCACTCTCTCTGGTGTCTCTGATTTCATGGTCATGCTCCTCATAGTGACTTTGAATTCTTGTAACGCTCCACCTGGCACTTCTTCCTGCATGTCTAACAGTTCCCCATGGCATCTCTGGCTTCATGTGTCACCCTCCACTTGGCATCATGAACTTTGTGTGTAACACTCCACGTGCCATCTTTAACTTCATGTGTGCAACTCAACTTGATATCTCTGACTTTGTGTCACAATTCTTTTGGCCTCTCTAACTTCTTGTTGACCACAACCCCTAGCATCTCTTTGTGTGTAACACTATCCATTGCACCTGTGACTTCGTGTGTCACTCTTCCCCTGGCATCTCTGACTTTGCATCACACTCCCTGTGGCATCTCTCACCTGGTGTGTCTCACACTCCCTCATGTCTCTGACTTCTTGTGTAACTCTATGCTTGATGTTTCTGACTTCTTTTCTCACACTCCCACTGGCTTCTTAGATTTCTTATGTAACAGTCCCCGTCATCTCTGTCTTCATGTGTCACATTGCCTTCATGTATCACACTCTCCCTGTCATGACTGACTTTATGGGTCACACAGCCAGTGGTGTCTCTGACTTTGTGTGTCGCACAACACCTGGCATCTTTGAACTTGTGTATCACAATCCCTGTGTTGATGAGGACTTTGTGTGTAACACTCACCATGGTGTCTCTGACTTGGTGTGTAACACTCTATGTGGCATCTCTGACATCATGTGTTACATACCCCATATCGTTTCTGACTTCATGTGTCCATCTAACCCTAGTGCCTTTGAATTCCCGTATAACCCTCAACCTGCTGTCTTTAACTCCATGCATATCATTCCTCCTGTTGTTTTTAACTTTGTTTGTAACAAGCCCCCTGGCATTTCTGACTTCGTGTTTAACCCTCCAACTGTAGTCTGTGACTTCGTGTGTCACGATCCCCCTGGTGTCTCTCACTTCATGGATCACGCTCCCTCTGCTGTCTATAATATCATTTGCTACACTTCTACTGGAATCTCTGACTTCTTGTGTAACACTACCCCAGGGATCTCTGACATCTTCTGTAGCTGTCCTGGTGGCTCTCTGACTTTCTGTGTCACCCTCAGCCTTTCATCTGTGACTTCGTGTATCACACTCACCATGGCCACTCTGACTGCCTGAGTAACACTCCCCCTTGTCTGTGACATCATGTCTAACACTCCCCTGTGTCATCTCTGACATCGTGTAACAGTTTCCCTGTTGTCTCTGACTTCATGTGAAACATTTACAGTGGCGTCTCTGATTTGTTTGTCACAAACCCCATAGTGTGAAAGACTTCACGCTTAAAAATCCCCTGTGGCATCTATGACTTTGTGTGTCATAGTTCCGTGTCATTTCAGGATTCATGTGCCACTCTCCCTCGGGTGCCTTTGACTTGGTGCATATCACTCTCCCTTGACATGTCTGACTTCTGAATTCGTCTTTGAGTTCTTGTGTAACACTCCCCCTGGTGTCTTTAACTTCATGTATAACACTCACCCTGTTGTTGTTACCGAACCTCAAGTGAGTTCGCTCACCCGTTGCACAGTAAGCCAATTTCTGACACCGGGGATGGTGGGAGAAAGTAGGAATTTTATTTTTGCACAGTGTTGAGCAAGGAGAGAGGGCAGATAACACTGAAATCCAAACTCCCCGAAAAGCTAAAAAGAAGGATTTTTATTTGGGGTTTTAGGTAGGGGAGGGGGAGCATATGGCCTTGCTGGTCAGAGATTTCCGACCAAACTGTATCTCTTTGCAGGAGGAGATAGTCCAGGTGCATGTCCTTGACGGTGTCTGTCTCCATGGAGGATAGTGGATTCTGGAGCCAGGAAGCCAGAGAGTAAGCAGGGAATGGGTGTTTTAGTTTTAACCCCATATATGCTGGGTTTAATGTGGGGAAACTGATATCAGGGTCAGTATCATCGTGTCTGACATCATGTGTAAGACTCCCACTGGCGTTTATGACTTCATGTGTTACATTCCCTCTGGTGTGTCAGACTTTGTGTGTAACAATACACATGCTGTCTCTGACTTTGTGTGTAGCACTCCTCATGGCATCTCTGAGTCCTTGTGTCACACTCAGCATGACCTCTCTGACTTTGCATTTCACACTCCCCCTCTCATCTCTGAGTTTGTCTGTAACACTCCCCCAGATCTCATTGTTTTCATGCATAACACACCCCCATTGCGTCTCTAACTTTGTGTGTCACATTCCTTCTGCCATCTCTGAATTCATCTGTCAAAAAGCCCCTGGTGTCTTGGACATCATGTGTAACACTCCCTTCACTTATCTGACTTTGTGTGTCACAATACCCCTGATTTCGTGAGTCACACTCTACCTGGTGTGTCTGTGTGTAACACTCCCTTTGGCATCTCTGACTTTGTACGTAGCACTCCCTTGTCATCTAGGTCTCCTTGTGTAACATTTCACGATGGTGTCTCTGAGTTTCCTTGTCAACCTCACTATGACATCTCTAATGTTGTGTGTAATACTCCACGTGTCATCTCTGACTTCTTGTGTATCCCTCCCCCTAGCATCTCTGACTTCGTGTGTCACACTTCCCATGATATTTATGACTTTGTGGGTAAAACTGCATATAGTGTCTCTGACTTCCCGTGTAGCACACCAACACGGTGTCTCTGAATTCCTTAGTAATACTCTCTGGGTGTCTGTGAATTTGCGCATGAAACTTGCCCTGGCATCAGTGACTTTTTGAGTAACACTCCCCATGGCGTTTCTGACTTCATGTGTCACACTTCACATGGCCTCTCTGACTTCGGGTGTAACACTCCCACTGGCATCTCTGACTACATTTGTAACACAGCCCATGCGTCTCTGACTTCTTGTCTAACACTCCATGTGCCATCTCCAACTTCGTGTGTCACAATCCCCATTGCATCTCTGCCTCCCTGTTTCACAGTCACCCTGTCATCTTTGACTTCACGTGTAACACTATCCTTGGTCTCTCTGACTTCACGTGTAACACACCAGTGGTGTGTTTCACTTCATGTGTAATACTCTCCTGTGGTGTCTGTCATTTTGTGAGTCACATTCTTCCTCAGGTCACTGACTTTGTGTGTCATACTCCACCTGTTGTCTCT
>NC_060273.1:41108959-41186571 GCF_021613505.1 Equus quagga
TTCCTCAGGTCACTGACTTTGTGTGTCATACTCCACCTGTTGTCTCTGACATCGTGTGTCGCACACCACCTGTCATCTATGACTTCATTCGTTACTCTATCTCTGATTTCTTTGACTTCATTTGTAACACTCTTTCTGAATGGGTGACTTCATTTGTCACACATGCCCTGGCATCTCTGAGTCTGTGTGTAATATTGCCTGTGGCATCTCTGACTTCATGTGTCCCACTGCACCTATCTTTGATTTTGTGTGTCACAGTCCCCGTTGCATCACTGACATCCTGCGTAACACACCCCCTGGTGTTTTTTACTTCATGTATAAAATTTCCCTATGCTTCCTCAGGCTGAGTGTGTAATAGTGCCACTCTTGACTCTGACTTCGTGTGACACTCTCTCACTGGTATGTGTGACTTTGTGCATCACACTCCCCCTGGGTTCTCTAAATCATTTGTAACACTCCCATTGTCATCTTTGAGTTTGTGTGTAATGCTCCATGTGGCCTCTCTGGCTTCGTGTGTAACCCTTGCACTTGCCTCTGTGACTTCATGTGTAACAATCCATGTGGCCTCTATGACTTCGTGTGTCACACTCCCTACATTGTCTTTTCTCATGTGTTACTTTCCCCATGGTTTCTTGGACTTCGTGTATCACACTCTCCCTGATGTCTTTGACTTCATTTGTAACACTTCCCCTGGCGTCTCAGAATTCATGTCTAACAGTCTGGTTAGCCTCTCTGACTTTGTGGTTCACACTCTAGATGGTGTCACTGACTTTGTGTGTCACAGTGCTCCTTGTGCCTCTGACTTCTTGTGTCACACTTCCCCTGTTCTCTCAGAATTCATGTGTAACACTCTACATTATATCTCTGCCTTTGTATGTCACGATCTGCCTGTTGTCTTAGAGTGTGCGTGTCACACTCACCATGGCATCTCTGATTTTCTTTCTAAAACTCCCCCTATTGTCTGTGACTTCATGTGTCACACTGCACCTTGGGTCTCTGACTTGGTGTGTAGCACACCATGTGACATCTCTTACTTTGTGTGTAACACACTCCCTGGTGTCTCTGACATCCTGTGTAACACTACCCCTTGTGTTACTGACTTCGTGTGTCACACTCCCCTTGGCATCTCAGACTTTTCGTGTCAATTTCCTGATTGTGTCTCTGGCTTCCTGTGTAGCACTACTCCTGTCATCTCTGACTTCATGTGTAACAATCTTCCTCACTTCTCAGACTTCATGTTTCACTTTCCACTGGCCTCTTTGACTTCCTGTGTCACACTCCCCTTGGTGTCTTTGTTTGTCACACTACCCCTTCCTCTCTGACTTGGTGTGTAACAGTTCCCTGTTGTCGTTGACTTCCTGTGTAACACTCCCCCTTGAGGACTCTGAGTTTGTAACACTCACCCTGCAATCTCCATATTCATATGTTACACTCTCCATGGCATCTCTGATTTCACGAGTCACACTCCACCTGTCGTCTCAAAATTTGTGTGTCATACACCCCCTAGCATTTCTGACTTCATGGATAAGACTCCACAATGTGTCTCTGACTTCGTGTGTCACATGCCAACTGTCACCTCTGACTTCGTGTGTCAGAGTCCTCATGTGTCTCTTGCTTCATAACACTCTCCTTGGTATCTCTCATTTCATTTATTACACTACCTGGCACGTCTATGAAGTCATGTGAAACACTCTTCTTAGTGTTTCTTACTTTGTGTGTAACACACTCCCTGGTGTCTCTGACTTCCTGTGTAACTCACACTGGTGTCCTTGACTTTGTGTGTCACAGTCCTCATGGATTCTCTAACATTGTGTGTATCACTCCACATGCCCACCCTGTCTTCTTGTGTAACACTCCCTCTGGCATCTCTGGCTTTGTCTTTAATAATCCTCATGGTGTTTCTGACTTCATGTGACACTCTCCAAATATCATCTCTGACTTCGTGTACCACACCAGAGAGAGTGTTTCATCCAAATCAGAGGCACCACATAGAGTATTACACACAAAGTCTGGCCCGACACAGGGGAATGTTACAAATGAAGGAAGAAATGCCACATGGAATGTTACACACGATGTCACAGACAGGAGGGGTATTGTTTAACACAGAGTCTAAAACACCATGTGGTTTCTTACACACAAATTCTGTAATGCCAGGGGATGTGTGATACAAGATGTCAGAGACACTAGGGGGATTTTGACACACTAAATCAGAGACCCAAGGTGCAGTGTGACACACAAAGTCAGAAACAGCAGGGTGAGTGTGATTCATGGAGTGTGAGCACCAAGGGGGAATGTGACACATGAAGTCACTGACATCACCGAGTGTGTTACACACAAAGTCAGAGATGAGAGGGGTACTGTGATACATAAAGTCAGGGACGGGAGTCTGAGTGTGTCAAATGAGGTTAGAGATGACATGGAGTGTTACTCACAAAATATGAGAAGCCAGGAGCCACGTGACACTAGTCAGAAAGACCAGGGTTAGTATTACAAAGCCAGTCAGAGACACCAGTGAATGTGTTACACATGAAGTCAGAGATGATACCTGGAGTGTGATGCACAAAGTCAGAGACACCAGAAGAAGTGTGACAGAAGAACTCAGAGGCACCACAGTGACTGGTATCCTCAAAGTCTGAAACACCTCAGTGATTGTTACACAATTGGACAGAGATGTCAAGCAGAGTGTGACACATGAAGTCAGAGAGGCCACTCAAATTCAGAAACACCAATGGGAGAATTACAAATGAAGCTAGAGAAGCCAGGGGGAGTGTGACACCTGAAGTGAGAGGTGAGAGAGTGAGTGTTACACACAAAATCAGAGATGAAGGGTGATTGTTTCAAACAAAGTCAAAGAAACTGGGGTAGAGTGAAACATGAAGTCAGAGACAAGGGGGAGTGTTACGTATGAAATCAGAGATGCCACAGTGAATGTTACACACGAAGTCAGAGGCATCACGAGATGTGTTACACATGAAGTCAGAGACTCCACAGGGAGTTTTACACATCAAGTCAGAGACACCGTGTGTAGTGTTACTCATGAAGTCAGAGAAGCCAGGGGGTGAGTGTTATGCATGAATTTAAAGACACTTTTGGGGAATGCTACTCAGTAAGAGATGCCATGTTGGAGTGTTATGCACAAGATCAGAGACAGCAGGGGGAATGTTACACAAGAAATCAGACATGCCGGAGGAGACTTAAGCACTAAATCAGAGATGACAGAGTGGGGTGTTACTTAAGAAGTCAGAGACACAAGGGGGAGTGTTACACACACAGTCAGAGATGCCAGAGGGAGTGTTAGATGGATGAAGTCAGAGACAACAGGGGAATATTATGCACAAAATCAGAGAAGCCATGGGACCTGTTACGGTGAAGACAGAGATGCCAATTGTATTAAGCATGAAGTCAGAGACCACATGGGGAGTGTTCCAAATGAAGTCAAAGATGAAATGGGGAGTGTTACCCACAAAATCAAGGACACCAGGAGGAGTGTGACAAAATAAGTCAGATGTCAATGGGAGTGTTACACACAGTCAGAGAAACCACTGGGGAATGTTAAACATGAAGTCAGAGACACCAAGGGGAGTGTTACACGTGAAATCAGAAAAGTCAAAGAGACTGTTACAAATGAACTTAGAGATGTCAGGGGTCTATGACCCACAAAGTCAAAGATGCCATGGGCAGTATGACACATGATGTCAGACAGGCCTCGTGGAGTGTTACACAAGATGTCAGAGAAGCCAGAAGGATTGTAACACACAAAGTCAGAGATACAAGGGGGAGTGTTACTCACGAAGTCAGAGTCACCAGGTGAAGAGTGACACACGAACCTAAATGGACCACTGGGAGAGTGACAAATCAAGTTAGGGACGACTGGGGGAGTTTGACACACGAAGTCACAGAGACCAGTGGGAGCATTACACACAAAGCCAGAGACACCATGGGGGAGTGTTTCAGGCAAAGTCAAGAACAGGAGAGGGAGTGTTATGCAAAAAGACAGACAAGAGGGGAGGTGTGAAACATGAAGTCAGAAATGCCATGTGCATCTGTTAGACATGAAGTAAATGACATCAGGGTGAATGTCACAATGAAGTCAGAGGCAAAAGGAAGAGTGTGACAAACGAAGTGAGACATTATATGTGCAGTGTTGCACATGAAGTCAGAGATGACAGGGGGATTGTGACACAGGATTTCAGAGAACCCAGTGTCACTGGGAAACACAAAGTTAGAGAAGCCAGGGGGAGTGTTACGCAAGAAGTCAAAGAGGCAATGTGGAGTGTTAAACACAATGTTAGAGACACCATGGGAACTGTGACACAGAGGCAAAGACTCCAGGGGGAGTGTGATACATGACGTCAGGGATGCCAGGTGGAGTGTGACACACAAATTCAGACACAGCATATGAATTGTTATACACAAAGTAAAAGATCCAGGGGAGTGTGACACACGAAGTCAGAGGCACCACAAGGTGTTTTACACTCAAAGTCAGAGAAGGCATGATGAATGCTACACACATCATCAGAGATGACAGTGGTGTTTTATACAGGAAGTCAGAAATGCCAGGGGAAGTGATACACACTAAATATAGATGACAGCAGGAGTGTGAAATATGAACTCAGAAACACAAGGGGGAGTGTGTCACCTGAAGTCAGAGATGCTACCTGGTGTGTTACACATGAAATCAGATATGACTTGGGGAGTGTGATACAACTCAGACACCAGGTGGAGAGAGACACACGAAGTCAAAGATGCCACCGTGATTGTTAGTCAAAGATTCTGAGATGCAAGGTGTAGTGTGACAAATGAAGTCAAAGATACCAGTGGGAGAGTGACACCTCAATCAAAGATGACAGGGGTATTGTGCCACACAGAGATGACTGCGGGAGTGTTACAAAGTTTTGATGCCTGGGAGACTGTTACACAGGAATTCAGACACACCACTTGGGAGTGTTACACACAAGGCAGAAACATTACGTGGAATGTTACATATGAAGTCAGAGACACCAGGGGTTGCACACCCAGTCAGTTGCACCATGTGTGGTGTTACACAGGAAGCCATAGACACCAGGGGGAGTCTTACAAATGAAATCAGGGATGCCATGGTGACAGTTACACATGCAGTCCAAGATGTCAGGTAGGTGTGGCACATGAAGACAGAGACACAATGTGGAGTTTAACACATGAAGTCCAAGAAGCCAAGGAGAGTGAGACACATGATGTCAGAGACGCCTGTGGGAAGTGTTATGCAAGATGTCAGATATGACAGCGGGAATGTTACACGGGACTTCTGTGATGCCTGGAGGAGCGTTATGCGTGAAGCCTGAGACACCATGGTAGTGTGTTACACACGAAGTCAGAGCTCATAGCTAGATAGTTTCAGAAGAAGTCACAGACTACAGGGGGAGTGTTAACCATGAATCAGAGACATCAGGGTGAGTGTTACATAGAAAGTCAGAATCCATGGGGAGTGTGACACAAGAAAATGGAGATGACATGTAGAGTGTGACACTCAAAGTCAGAGACACATCAGGGAATGTTACACATGATTTCAGAGATGCCAGTGGATGTGTTATATGCAAGGTTGGAGAGGCCAGTTGGAGTATTACACATGAAACAAGAGATGCCAAGGGGAGCATGACACACAAAGCCACAGACAAGAGGGGGATGGTTATCCCTGAAGTAGGATATGACAGGGGGAGTGTGAAACACCAAGTCACAACCACTATGATACACAATGTCAGAGACCACAGCTGAAGTTTGAAATACGAACTCAGAGACTCCTGGGGGTGTGTGACAAAGGAATTCCAAGACACCAGGGGGAATGTGACACAGGAAGTCAGAAATTCCATGGGGAAGTGTGACACACGAAGTCAGAGACAGCAGGGAGTGTGTGACTCAAATTCAGACATAACAATGGGGAGTGTTATGCCCAGAGTCAGAGATATCAGACTGAGTTTTAAACATGAAGTTAGAGACGCCATACGGAGTGTTATACACAAAGTTTGGGATGTCACTAGGAGTGTTGCACACAAAGTTGTAGGTTCCAGTGTGAGTGTGACACATGGAATCAGAGGCACCACAGTGTGTGTGTCACACAGAGTCAAAGGTAGTATGGGTTGTGTTACACATGAAGTCACAGTCGCCATGGGGAGAGTGATACACAAAGTCAGAGACGAAAGGCTGAATGTGACACATGAAGTCAGAGACAACATCTGGAGTGTTACACAAGAATTCTGAGAAGCCACTGGGTAGTGTTACACATGAAGGAAGAAATGCCACATGGAGTGTTACACACGCAGTCATGGATGCCATGGGGATTGTGACAAAAGAAGTCAGAGTCACCAGGGGAAGTATTATGCAGGAAGAGATGCAACCATGAGAGTTACACACAAAGTCAGAGACACCAGGGGGTGTTTGACACATGTAATCAGAGCTGCCAGGGTGAGTGTTACACAAGAAGTCTGAGAGGCCATGGGAGAGTGTTAGACTCAGAGTCAGAAACGTCACATGGAGAGTTACACATGTAGTCAGAGACTCCAGGGGGACTGAGACACACGAAGTCAGAGAGGCCACATGGAGTGATACACACGATGTTACACACACCAGGAGGAGTGTTACACCCGAAATCTGAGATGACACTGGGAGTGTTACACACAAAGTCTGAGACATCAAGGGGAGTGTGACAAAGTCAAAAACCCAAGGTGTAGTGTTACACAGGAAGTCATAGGCAACAGGGAGTGTGTTACACATGAAGTGAGAGAAGCCATGGGGAGTGTGAAACAAGAAATCAAAGATGCCAGGGGAAGCATTGCACACAAAGCCAGAGACAAGATGGGAAGTGTTACATGCAAAGTCAGTGATGCCAGTTGGAGCATGACTCACAAATTTAGATATAGAGGTATATTGTGACACATGAAATCCCAGATGTCATTGTGAGTGTTACACACTACGTCAAAGATGCCAGGGAGTGTGTGACACACAAAGTCAGAGATGACACGGGGAGTGTTGCAGACAAAGTCAGAGACAACAGTGGGAGTATGATAGATGCAGTCAGACATGACAGTGCAACTGTTACACTTGAAGTCATAGATGCCATGAGAATTTTACACACACATTCAGAGATGCCAGTAAGAGTGTTACACACAAATTTATAGACAGCAGGAGCAGTGTGACACAAGATTTCACAGACAGAAGGGGAAGTATGACACACGAATTCTGAAATGGCAACAGATGTGTTAAATGTGAAGTCAGAAACACCAGGGGGACTGTGACACAGGAAGTCAGGGACACCAGGTGGACTGTGACACACTATCAAAGCCTCCATGGGGAGTCTTAGACACAATGTCTGAAATGCCAGGGCAAGTGTGACACACGAAGTCAGAAACACAAGTGGTATTGTTACAAAGGAATTCAGATACACCACTGTGTGTATGATACAAGAAGTCAGAGATGTAATGGCAAGTGCGACACATGAAATCAAAGAAATCAGGGGAAGAGCGACACACAAAGTCAGAGGTGAGACAGGTAGGGTTACAAAATCAGAGACTCTAGTGGTAGTGTGAAACAGGAAGTTAGAGATGCCATGTGGATTGTGAAATAAAGTCAGAGATGCCACTGTGAGTGTTACACATGATGTCAAAGATGCCACGTGGAGTGTTGCACAGGAAGCCAGACACATTGTGGAGAGTTGCACGTGAAATCAGGGATGCAAAGGAGAGGGTGACACATGTAGTCACAGATGACAGGTGAAGTGAGGCACAATTATTCAGAAACGACAAGAGGAGTGTTACAAACTAAGTCAGAGATGTCAGGGTGAGTCTTACTCATGATGTCAGTGATGACAGGGGGAAGTGTAATGCAGGAAGTCAAAGACACCAGGGGGAGTGTTACATATGAAGTCAGAAACAATAATGGGAGTGTGACACTGGAAATTAGAGACACCAAAGGAACAGTTACAGATGAAATCATAGATGCCACTAAGTAGTGTTACATGCAGTCCAAACCAGGTATAATGTTAAACACGAAGTCAGAGACATGTTTAATGTTAGGAATGAAGTCAGATATGCCACTGGATGTATGAAACACGAACTGAGAGATGACATGTGAATTGTGACACATGAAGTCAGAGACAACTGGGAGACTGTAACACAAAAATTCAGAGACTCCATGGGAAGTGTTACACTCGAAGTCAGAGACACCATTGGGGAGTATTATGCATGAAGTCAAAGACATGAAGCAGAGAGTTACAAACGAAGTCAGAGAGACAAGGGAGCATGTTACACATGAAGTAAGAAACACCACAGTGAGAGGTACATATGAGGTAAGAGACAACACTAGGAGTGTAACACATGGTCCAAGAGACGCCAGGGAGAGTGTGAGACACGAAGTCAGAGAAGCAAGGGTGAGTGTTACAAATTCAGAGATGATATGGGGAGTATTAGGCACGAGGTCAGAGATGCCATGGTGAGTTTAACACATGAATTCAGAGACATCATGGAGAGTGTTACACACAAAGTCAAAGATGTGATGGGCGGGTGTTATGCATGAAGTCAAAGACAACTGAGGGAGTGGTACACATAAAGTCAGAGACCACAGGTGGAGTTTGATACACGAAATCAGATACACCAGAGTGTTACACATGAAGTCAGAGACAACAGGGAGACAGTTATACACGAAGTCAGAGACGTTACTGGGAGTATTACACACAGTCAAAGATGCTAGGTAGAGTGTGAAACACGAAATCAAAGACGACAGGGGAATTGTGAGATACGAAGTCAGATACACGATGGGGTGTGTAACACAAGAGTCAAAGACTCCAGGTAGAGTGTGACACAAGAAATCAGAGACAGGGGGATTGTGAGACACGATATCAGAGATGCAATGGGGAGTGTTACACATGAAGCCCAAGAAGGCGAGTTGAGTGCGACACATGAAGTCAGAGATGCCACAGTGGGTCTTACAAATGAAGTCAGTGACAGCAGGTGGTGTATTACACAGGAAGTCACAGACACTATGAAGGCTGTTACATACGAAGTCAGAGACACCACAAGGAGTGTGACACAAGTCAGTGATGCCAGGGGAAGTGTGACATGAAATCAGAGGCACCATGGGGAGTGTTACATGGTAAGTCAGAGATGCCACAGGGAGTATGACACACAAAGATAGAGACTACAGGCAGATTGTGACACACGAAGTCAGAGACACCATGGTGAACTTTATACTAAGGGTCAGAGATGTCAGGGTGTGTGTACCATACGAGGTTTGAGGCCACATGGAGTGTGACACAGGAAGTCAGAGACACCAGAAGGAGTGTTACAAAGGAAGTCAGAGATGCCACGTGGATTGTTACACACGACATCTGAGATACCAGGCAGAGTGTGACACACAAAATCAGAGACATCATGAGAAAGTTACATATGATTTCCCAGGTGCTGCAGGGAAGTGTTATACATGAGAGAAGAAGTGCCATGTGGAATGTAAAACACAGAGTAAAAGACAACAGAGTCAGAGACACTCAAAGTCAGAGATGCCACATTTAGTGTTACACAGGAAGTATGAGATGCCAAGGCACTGTGATACATGAAGTCAAAGACACCAAGGGGTGTGTTACACATGAAGTCACAGATGCCAGGGTGAGTGTGACCCACAAAGTCACAGATGCCACGTGGAGTGTTACACAGGAAGAGAGAGATGCCACAGCAATTTTTACACACGAAGTTGTAGATGCCACAGGGAATGTCAGAGATGCCAATGGGATTCTAACAGGAAGTACGAGATGCCAGGGGACTGTGACACATGAAGTAAAAGACATCATGTGAAGTGTTACAGATGAAGTCTGAAGCCCTGGTGGAGTGTTACACATGAAGTAGACCTACCAGGGATATTGTGATGCACGATATTAGAGACGACCGGGGTTTTTGACACACAGATTCAGAGAACCAACGGGGGTATGTTACACACAAATTCAGAGATGCCACATGGAGTGTTAACCACAAGTCACATATGACAGGGGGAGTGTGACTCATGAAGTCAGAAATGCCAGGGGGAGTGTTGCACAAGGCCTAAGAGATGACAGGTGTAGTGTTACACACAACATCAGGGATGCCACAGAGAGTTTCACATATGAAGTCAGAGACACAATGGGGAAGTGTTACACATGATGTCATAGACATGAGAGTGTTACACTTGAAGTCAGAGACTCCATGGGGAGTGGTACACACAGAGTGAAAGACACCAGGTGGACAGTGACTCATGAAATCAGAGATGAGAGGGGGAATTATGAAACATGAAGTCAGAGATGAGAAGAGGAGTGCTAAACACAAAGTCAAAGACACCAGGGGGAGAGTGAAAGATGAATCAGAGATGACAGCACAGTGTGATGCATGATGAAAGTGATGCCATGGGGTGTGTGAAATATGAAGTCAGAGACAACAGGTGGGGTATGAAACACACTTAGAGATGTCACGGGTTGTGTTACACAAGAAGTCAAAGATCCCAGAGAGATAGTGACACATGAATCAAAGACAACATGGGACATGTGACACATGAAGTAAGAGAGGCCACATCAAGGGTTACACACAAACTCAGAGACACAGGTGGGAGTGTAAGAAAGGAAGATAGAGACGCAATTGAGAGTGTTACCCACGAAGTTAAAGACACCAGGTGGAGTGTTACAAAGTCAGAAAGACCAGAGCGAGTGTTACACCCGAAGTAAGGGATGCCAGGGTGACTGGGAAACACAAAGGCACAGACACCATGGGGAGTGTGACAGAAGAAGTCACAGATGGCATGTGGAGTGTTAGATACGAAGTCAGAGACAAAATGTGTTGTATTATACATGGAGTCAAAGATGCCATGGATAGAGTTAAACACGAAGTCAGAGAGGGTATGACGACGGTTACACATGAAGTCACAGACACCAGGGTGGGCTGTGAAACATGAAGTAAGAGATGCCTTGGGGAATGTGACACACAAAGATACCAGAAACAGTGTGACACCCAATGTCAGGGCCACAGGGGAATTTTTACACAAAAAGTCAAATACAACAGGCGAAGTGTGAAAGACGTAGTCACAGATGACACGGGCAGTGTTACACATGAAGTCAGCAATGACAGTGGTACTGTGACACATGAACTCAATGACGCTAGGGGGAGTGCTACACATGAAATCAGTGACAGTTGGGGGAGATTTGCACCTGAAGTCAGACACCACTGGGGATTTTTACACACAAAGTCAGAGACGCCAGGATGAGTGTTACACAGGATGTCAGAGATGCCAAGGATAGTGTGACACACAAAGTCAGAGATGACAGTTCATCTGTGACACTGAAATTCCGAGATTCCCCAGGGAGTGTTACACATGAAGTCAGAGATGACAGAGGGATTGTTACACATGAAGTCAGAGATGACAGGAGAAGTTCTGCACAAAGTCAGAGATGCCATGGGGAGTGTTACGTACGAAGTCAAAGATGACAGGGGGACTGTTACAAACGATGTCAAAGATGACACTGAGTAGCATTTGGCACAAAGTCAAACACACCAGGGATAGTCTTTCAAATGAAGTCAAAGACACCAGGGGTAGTGTTACCCAGAAAGGCCAGTGAGACAGTTATGCACAAAGTCAGAGACGGCAGGGTGAGGGTTTCACATGAACTCAGAGATGCCAGTGAGAGTGTTACAAATGAATTTAAAGATGTCATGGGGAGTTTGATTCAAGAAGTCAGAGACACAAGAGGGAGAGTGTCACATGAAGTCAGAGACAACAGGTAGACTGTTACACACTAAACCTGAGAACCACTGGGGAGTGTGACACATGAAGTCAGAGATGTTACAAATGAAGTTAAAGAAACCACAGGTAGAGTGACAAATGAAGCCAGAGACAGCAAGTGAATTGTTATGATGTCAGTGACACCAAGGTGTGTGTTACACATGTAGTCAGAGATGCCATGGGGAATGTTAAACATGACGTCAGAGAGGAGATGAGGATTGTTACATACTAAATCAGAGCTGCCAGGTGGACTGTGAAACATGAAGTAAGAGATGCCAGAATGAGTGTTACTCGTGAAGTAAATTAGGCCAGGGGAAGCATCATGCATGAATTCACAGACACTAGGGGGAGTATTACTCATGAAATCAGACACATCATGGGGGTATGTTAAATACGAAGTCAGAGACACCACGTGCAGTGTTACTCAGAGTCATAAATGACACGGGGAGGTGACACACAAAGTGAGTAACGTGACTGAGAGTTTTACACAGGAAATCAGAGACACCACAGGGGAGTGTTACACATGACTGAGGACCTGCCACCTGGAGGGTTACACACAAAGACTGAGAACCAGGGAAGCGTGACATACAAAGTCAGAAATGCCAGGGGTAGGAAGACACAGGAAGACAGAATACCAGGGCATGTGTGACAGATGAAGTTATAAATGCCACAGAGAGTGTGACACACGACTTTAGAGATGCAAGGGGCATGTGAAGCACAAAGTAAGAGATACCACGTGGAGTGTTAGACAAGATTTCGAAGACACCAGGGAGAGAGTGACACAAGAATTTAGAGATGACATGGGATGTGTGACAAACGAAGTCAGGAACACCACAGGGAGTGTTATACAGGAAATCAGAGACACCATGGGGGAGTGTTACACGTGACTGAAGACAAGCCACACGGACTGCTACACATGAAGTCTGAGAACCAGAGGGAGTGTGACATACGAAGTCAGAAATGCCAGGGGTAGTGTTACACAGGAAGACAGAAACACAAGGGCGTGTGTGACAGAGGAATTCATAGATGCCACGGGGAGTGTCACCCATGAATTAAGAGACATGAGTGGTGTGCAAAGCGTGAAGTCAGAGACAGCATGGGGGATGTGATACACAAATTCAGGGACACCAGGTGTAATGTGACCCACGAAGTCAGATGCAGAATGTGGATTGTTATACATGAAGTCAAAGATGCCAGGCAGAGTGTGACACACAATGTCACAGATGCCAGGCGGAGTGTGACATGAAGTCAGAGATGCAAGAGGCATTGTGACCGATGAAGTTAGAGATGCCAGGTGGAGTGTTACAGATGAAGTCAGATATGACAGGGGAAGTGTTACACACGATCTCAGACACAACAGGGGGATTGTTATACATGAAGTTAGAAACACCAGGGGTAGTATGACACAGAAACTCTGTGACACCATGGTGTGTGTGACAGATGTCAGAGAAGCCACAAACAGTGAGACATGTGAAGTCAAAGACACCATGCGAAGTGTGACACATGAGGTGGGAGGTGCACGGTGAGTGTTACACTCGAAGTTAGAGATGCCAGGGAAAGTGTGAGACACGAATTCAGAGATGTCATGGTCACTGTTATACTCGAAGTCAGAGACACCAGGGGAAGTCTGACACAGGATCAGAATGCCAGGAGCACCTTGGCCAAGTCACATATTCCTGCCAGTCACCGGGTACCACCAGACCTCCCCCTGCCAGCATCCAACCCTCACAGGAACAGTAAATACAGTGATGTCCCGCTGATCTGAAACATGCCATCCAGCAATCTCATCCCTGACACTCGGACTGTGAGTGGCTGAAGATGGGGACAAAGCCTGTCCCTAGAGACCCTCTGAGCACCAGCTCTGGCAGGCCCAACTGTCCCTTGCACACAGTTCCGACAAGCTCGGCTCAGCTTCCCAGCCCCCAGCAGGTTGAAAACAGAAAAATAAGAAGGGGGAAAGAGCCTTCTAGAGCCAGCATACTGACATTAGGAGAAGTGACAGGTGAGCAGCAAGGATGGAGACAGGAAAACAATATGCTCAAACATAGGAAGTCCAAACCCCAGCAGCACAGGCACTTGGCAGAAGGGAGAGCCGCCTGCTACAGACCTCCAGAGGCTGTGCCGCTGTACAGCGCGAGGTTCAATAATGCCGGTTCACAGAGGTGGACCTGGGTGCTGTCGCTACAGGAGGGCGAACTTCTGTCACTCCAACACGACTACGTGCATCTCTTATCTGAGAAACTGATGTGACAAACAGGTGTTTTGAAAGTGGGTTGGGCTCGAGGTAATCATAAGTAGCAGATGGAGAAAAGCCCAATTGCCCATCTCGGTCCAGGACGGGTCCCTGGGGAGCCCTGGGACAGTGCATGACAAAGGAAAAGACCACCAGGAGATTAGATCACTGATGGAGACCCACCACACCTCCACTCCTGGTCATGCTACACGTGCAACTCAAGCTTGCTGGAGAATATTGACAATGTATTTTTGCCTCATGACGTTTCAGAATCATGGGGTCCCATGGCTGGAATGAAACTTGGAGGTGACCCAGTCCCCCCAACACAGGGCTGACAGTATTCTCATCACATCTGCCCACTCCAGATTGCTAATGAAGAACACACTTTCCAAATCCAATAGCTGAGTCTTCCTTCCAAAGAGTTGGAGTCTACATAAACCAGATGATTGCTAAAGGGAAAATGAACATGCAGAATGCATCACACTCCCCCAAGGCAACCTTCCAGACTGGGAGACATTAAATCTTTGTAAAAGTGGGCAGTGTGACACGGTAGTCAGGGATGAGGGCCACAGGCTGGCAGTCTAGATCCAGACCCCAGCACCACATTTGCTGGCTGTGTGACCTTGAGCCAGTTTCTTAACCTCTCTGTCTCAGTTTTCTCATCCATAAGTGAAGGCAACCCCATCTTCCCCATAGGGCTGTTGTGTGGATTAAATTAAGAAATCCATGTAGAGCCCCTAGCACAGGGCTGGCACAGAGAGAACACTCAGGAATGCCACTGTGCTCCACAGCTCCCCTGAGAGCACAGCCAGGTCAGTTTGAAGGCATGACCTTGCCCACACCAAGCTGTGACAAACCTGCGTGGCTCCCACTGCTGGCACAGCACTGTCCCACTGTCAGCTGGGAGCACAGCACGGAGCCCACCCACGGGGGCCCAAAGTCTAGTGCGGCCTCTTATGTGCTGAGTGACCTGGGAAGAGGTCCTAGCCTCGCTTTCCTCATGTGTGGAAGGAGGGGAAGTCTCCCCACCAGTCCTGCTCCGGTGGGGTGACCACAAGGAACGTGAGGACTAGCCTGGCCTCCCTGCCTCCCACATGCATGCCCACTTCCTGGCCTCCGTGCATGCTGCTGCCCCCACATCCACCCGACGGCGAAGGCAGGGAGTGGTCAGAATGGGTGACCAGCGGCTGGCTCTGTAGCTCCGCCACTCGCCAGGCCTCTTCTCCTTATCTTATGCACGCTCCCTCATCTAACAGCTGAACAGTCCTGTGAGGCCGAAATTGTTACTGTTACAGTCATCGTTGTTGTCGTTGGGTGGCTGAGCACAGGCTCTGGGAACTGCTGCGGGATTCCAATCCAAGCTCTGCTACTTATTGGTTATTTTGTAACTTCAGTTTCCTCCTCTATAAAATGGGGCTAATAACACCACCTCCTGAGACAATTTGAAGGACTGAAGTGTTAGTGCCCATGAAGCACTTGGAAAGGTGCCTGGCCCATGGGAGTGCTCCCCACTGTTAGCTGTGCCTGGCAGTACCACCTGTATTCAGAGGAGGCCACTGAGGCTGAGAGAGGTGAAGTAACTTGCTCAGGGTTGCACAGGCAGAAGATGGTTCAGGCTGGGGACAGTGGGGGCATGACTAGAAACCCAGGCAGCCTGTGCCCTTAACCACCAAAGTCCACTGAGCAGGGCCCTTCCTGGGGCGTGGACCTAGGCATTGTCTGAAATGACGTCAGGCATGATGGGAGGGACCTACTGGACCTTTCATGATAAGGGTTACGGTCCTTTAGCAAGGGCTGGAGGACCAGGTGTGAAGGCCCACCGAGAAACAGCCAGCCCAGGACTGGGAGCCAGAAAGCCCCCCACCTCCTTACTGTGTCTTCAGGCAGGCCCCCTTCCTTCTCTGAACATTCTCCTCTGTGAACCTGAGCCCCAATCCCAAGCCACCCACCTGGGGGAGATCAAACAGCACCAGAGATGGGAGGAATGCAGCTCATGGGGCTCTCTGCCCAGGTCTGGCTGACAGCCCTTTTACTTTAAGACATGGCCAACAGCTAAGTGTGTCAGCCAGAAAAGCCTTGGATAGGCTTCTGAGCTCCTGCAAAGGGCCTGGGGACCATCAGAATTCCTAAACCAGGCCTGTCCACTTCTGGGCCAGAGGGCAGCAGGATGGTAGGTGTCACAGAGAGCCAGACCTAGAACCAAGAAGGCCCAGCAAGGTGAGCCCCCGCTCCACCAGTTGTTTCCCAACCCCAGCAGCCAGGCCGGGTGGTCACTGCTGAGGGGCCCACATGAGAGACAGGCTAGGCGGGTGGGCTGCTCGCCAAGGAAAACCAAGCCCCTGCAGAGGCACCCTCTGGGAGAACAGAGACTGGATGTGCCACAGAGAATGCCCATTCAGTTGAGCTGCGGCCGGCCCTGCAGGCTGCTGAAGAGCCAGCCCTCCCAGCTGAGAGGCTGCAGCAGGCCCATGCTGCCGAGAGACCAGTGGAGCTGGGGCTCCTGCTTGCAAGCCATTGCCAGTTCTGGGATCACCCCTGTCCTGCCTCCCTCATGGGCCATTGGGGGCCCCAAATGGGACCACAGAAGTGACAGTGCTTCATGCCACACAGGGTGGGGCCCTACTGAGCCAGGGGCATCATGTGGGAACAGGTGCACAAGTCAGGACTGGATTCACTTTGCTGATTATTCACTATCTCATTGCCCACAGGTGGGTGAACTGAGGCTCAGAGAGGTGACATGTCCTTCCCAAGGTCCCACATTAGCAAAGAACAGGCGGTACAGTTGGGCCCTGTCACACCAGTCGATGACCCTCGAGGGGCAGTGTGCTTGGGACAGGGTCGCAGCTTCCTCAGGCACAGGCCGAGGTCAGGAGATGGGTGGCTGGCTGGGGCATAAGATGTGATGGCCAGGGTCCCAGAGGTGGGAGCTGCAAGACAGGCTTAGCAGAGAACACCATGTTCTGTGAGCAGCCAGTCTAAGTGTGGCTTGAAAGCCACTTTGGAATTGGGGAGCACCAGAGCCTGAAGGGCAGTGAAGGTCAGCCAGTGTGCGGGGCTCCAGGGGGGCTCCACCTGGTCCCTCTGGGCCTCCTGGGGGACTTTTGGGGTCTCTGGGACTCCCGCTCCCTCAGCCACTGAACGTCCTTCTGACTGGCTTACATAAAGGGGTTTGCAGAGAGGTTTTATCTGAGCAAAAGTTTTCTTGACAAAAAAATTAAAAACTGAACAATTGTTGCCTTGCCTATATAAGTGAAGCGAGTGAAGAAGGCCCTGCAAGGGCGAGGGCTGCCCGGAAGGCCACACACAGCCAGGCCTGAGCCCTAGGACCCCACGGCCCCCAGCCACATTTTCTTTCCTGGTTTTCTCTATTCTTTTCCTGCCTCTTCCCTCTCTCTTCACAGAACACCCCTCAAGCTCAAGAAATTGGTTCTTGTTTTTTTCTTCCGGTAGTCCAGGACATGAACGGTCCTGAGGAAGGAACAGAATGCTCTCCTCCATGAGCAGCTGGAAGTGTGTGAGCATCCTCACCCCCAGGCTGTCCAAAGTCAGCAGGGCTCTGAGTGGAGCTGGAGGAGGCCCTCCTCGGGAGGGGGCTGGGGCTGAGGGGCGGGCACTGACAGAACAGACCAGCTTCCCTCCAGACACCTGGTATTTCTGTTTCAAAACCTGCCATGTACACATTGTGGGAGGGGGTGTTGTCACCTCCTTGTATTTATTGACCCTGCTGGTCCCAGCCAGGTAGGGACCACACACAGGAATCACACTTCACAGAATTTACCACTGGCTTCCTCCCTCTGTGCTTGCAACAAATGACTGGCCCTCACTGAGCCTTGCTTTCCAAATCTGCAAAATGGGGATATGCCCCTTGTCCTGTCCCCCACAGTTCCTGGGCTTTCGCAATGGACGAAGAAGAGAGGGAGGGAATGAAGAAGAGAAGGAGGAAGAAGGCAGAGCCTTCTGGTGAAAAAATGGAAATATCCACTCTGCAGCCCTATGTGGCGTCAGCTTGAGGTTTAAAGTCCAATGGGCCAGCACTTGCCACCTCAGCCAACTGTGCATGATTTATGTGGCCTCAGCAGGTTGTGTAATTTCTGCCCCTCAGTGTCCTTGTTTACAAAATGGGGACAACGACATCCTCTTCACAGCGTTCTTTGAGGTCTGAACCGGGTCACCTGGGAGAAGAAGCCGCATAGCGGACTCATGGCCACCAAGTGGTGAAGGCCTCTCCTTTCCCTTCTGGCCAGGCACCAGGTCCCCAGCATTCCCCTACCATCACAGCTCCTCCTGCTCCAGCTGTCCCCAACAAAATGAACTTCACCAGGCAGGAGGACTCAGAGAATTAAAACACGCAATCAAACAGCTTCTTGACGGGAAATGCTTTGGAAATCTTTGGCTCCAGTTACTTCTCAATCTAATTTTGTTCTCGGATGCAGATTATGCACAAGATGGGATATCGTGCTTTGCCTGGAGCTCCACACACCAGCAGGAGGCACCTGGCATCACCTGCTGCTCATGCCTCTCCCTGCCTGTGAGTGGCCTAATGAGGGCACTCAGCAGACTCCAGAGTTCCCCTGGGCAAGAAGGCCCAGTCTGGACACCCTGGCACCCATAGGCCCCTCTTCATCCACAGTGTGGACTCCCGTGGCCATCCCACCAACCACCTCCCCACTGGCCTGGCCTCCTCCAGCACGCCCCCCACTGAGGGACCCTGCAGTCCTCAGCTCCCACCTGGACCAGCTTCCCACCACTGCTGGATCAAGTGCAAACCCCTTGCTGCCCTCCATTCCTGCTGGAGCAGTGTAGGCTCCAGCCCCCACCCCAACTTGGTCCTAAACGTCTTGCTTTCCCCAAACTCACCTCCAAGCCAAGGAAATGTTGCTGCCCTGCAAGATGAGCAGCACCAAGCTAACTCGCCTATGGCATCTCCTGTGGAATATCCTCCCCAATGGCTTGGCCCACCCTGCCCACCACAGTCATGCCCCATCCTCAGTGCTCTCAGAGCCCCTGTGCCCAGCTCCACATCCCAGTATTGTTGAATGGCTGGGATGGCTGTCCATAGAGGACACTAGGCTGAGCCCTTCCAGGGAAGGCCTGAGTCCCAGTCCTGTTTCCCGTGGTGCCACACAGTTCTTAGCACAGGACTGAGGCCAAACTCGGGCTGACTGGGCCTCTCTTTCTTTCCTCAGAAAACCTCTTTCCTTCCCCAGCTGCTCCTCCTGCCCAGCTCCGTGTCAGCATGGGTATTCTGTGCCCGTGGGCAGAGGAGGCTTTCTCTTTGAGCCCAACAGGCCATATTTTTCATCCTGCCTATTGGAGAAAAGCCACCAGTCACAGCTCAGAAGCTTCTCAAGTTCTGGTAAAGGGAAATGCCTCCTGAGAACCCTGGTCCCCCAGGGTGGGACTGTGCCACTGGGTCCTGGCTTTTCATCCTCCCTTCTCTTTTCCCCAGGCCAGTCACTCACCCAAGTCCCTCAGATCCTGAGAAAACAGCCCAAGCCCACAGGCTCCAAGCCTGGCTGCCTCCCCTCATGAGGGCTTTCCTGGAATCCAGAACAATCATTTCTTTCTCCTTTGGTGGCTTCTGGCCTATTTGCAGATGTCCTCAGGTTTGAACATAATGCTGCCTCAAATCCTGTGGGGAGGCGTTGGCCACAGTCAATAAAGGACCCCAAGAACAAAGCCTTCCTAACTACCAAAGCCAATGGGCGCTTCTCAGCCCTCACCATCTTGGATCTCTCTGCTCGCTCCCTAACTCTTCAAACATTTTTGACCACCTGACACCATTGAACACCCTTCTTTTGTGCTGGGAATTTTCCACCTTAAGAGTTTAGGCTTGGGGGCCAGTCTGGTGGTGTAGTGGTTAAGTTCACACATGTTGCTTCAGTGTCCTGGAGCTCACAGCTTTGGATCCCGGGCATAGACCTAACACTGCTCATCAAGCCACGCTGTGGGAGCATCCCACATAAAGTAGAGGAAGATAGGCACAGATGTTAGCTCAGCAGCAATCTTTCTCAAGAAAAAAGAGGAAGATTGGCAGTAGATGTTAGCTGAGGGCCAGTCTTCCTCACAGAAAAAAAAGGCTCCTCTGGGCAGAGGTCAGAAGCTGGATCTCCCAGCCTCCCTTGCAGGCACAGGCACCTTATTGACGCCACCAAGCAGACACAGGTGTGAATTGTTAACTCAAAAATCAGTGACACAAGCATCAAATCAGAAGCAGGCATCTGTGGAGTCCATCTGCTGAGGTAGACGATCAAGTGGTGACATCTGGTGTTCAGTGACAGCAGCATGAGTTGAGCCAGTGTGCATGGGCCAAGCTGTGGTATCTGAATGGGAACAAGGCCTCTGATGTGGTTCAGGCATGGTTCACATGTGGTTCAGGTGTGGCTACCACGTGGCCCAAACGTGGCTCAGGCATGGTTCAGGTGTGGCTCACATGTGGTTTAGGTGTAGTTGAAGCATGGTTCAGGTGTGGTTCAAGTGTGGCACATATGTGGTTCAGGCATGGCTCAGGTGTGGCTCACGCATGGCTCAGCATGGGTCAAGTGTGGCTCAGGTGTGGCTGATGCATGGTTCAGGCATACTCACAAGGCCCAGCTGTGGCTGACACAAGGTTCAGAAGTGGCTGACACGTGGTTCAGGCATGGCTGGCATGTGATTGAGGTGTGGCTGGCATGTGGTTCAGGAGTAGCCGACACATGGTTCAGGTGTGGCTCGCACACAATTTAGGTGTGGCTTGTATGTGGTTTAGGCATGGTTTGCACCTGAATCAGAGGTGGCTGACATGTGGTTAAAGCATGGCTCACAGTGACAGGCATGGGTGACACGTGTTTCAGGTGTGGGTGACACATGTTTCAGGAATGACTGACACGTGGTTAAGGCATGGCTGACATGTGACTCAGGCATGGCTCACATGTGACTAAGGTGTGGTATACACATGACTCAGGCGTGACTGGCACATGGTTCAAGCATGGCTGACATATGATTCAGGCATGCCTCACACCAGGGTCAGGTGTAGCTGACACATGACTCAGCTGAGGCAGCCATGTGGCACAGGAGTGCCTGAGACATGATGCAGGTGTTCACACATGGTTCATGTATGGCCTTCACATGGTTCAGCCATGGCTGGCACGTGGTTCAAGTCACATCTGACACATTACTCAGGCATTTCTGACATGTGATTCAGGTATGGCACACATTTTGTTCAGGTGTGGCTGATGTGTGTTTCAGGGTTGGCTGGTGCATGGTCCAGGCATGGGTGTCAGGTCGTTCAGGCGTGGCTGACATGTGACTCAGGCATGTGTGACACATGACTCAGGCATTGGTGACATGTGAGTCAGGTGTGGTTGACATGTGGCTCAGGTGTGGCTACAACGTGACTTGTGCACGGCTGAAATGTGATTCAGGCTGTCTGACATGTGCTTCAGCCATGGCTCACATGTGACTCAGGTGCGGCTGACACGTGGCTCAGGAATGACTGAAACATGACTCATACTTGGCTCAAATGTGATTCAGATGTGTCTGGCATGTGCTTCAGTTGTGGCTGACACATGACTCAGGTGTGGCTGGCACATGACTCAGCTGTGGCTGCAACTTGACTGAGGTGTGTCTCGCACCTGGTGCAGGAGTGGCTGACATGCAGCTCATGTGTGAGTCTAGTGTGGCTGTCATATGGTTCAGGTGTGGCTTCCATGTGGTTAAGAAGTGGATGACATGTGGTTCAAGCATGACTGGACCAAGGTCAGGAGATGCTGGCTCATTATTCAGGGTTGGCTGACACACGGTGGGCACATGGCTCACACATGGTTCACGCAAGAGTGGCATGTGATTCCAGTGGGTCTGGCATGTGGTTGAGGCGTGCGAGGAATGTGCTTCAGGTGTGGCTGGCAAGTAATGCAGGCGTGGCTGGCACGTGGTTCTGGTGTGGCTGACGTGATTCAGGTGTGTCTGACACATGTTTCAGGGGTGTGTGATGCTTCGCTCAGGCCTCAGTGACACGTGATTCCTGTGTGGCTGACACTTGGTGTGTCACGGTTGACACATGGCTCAGGTGTGGATGACAGGTGGTTCAGACGTTGGTGAGAGAGGTTTCAGGTGTGGCTGGTGCATGACCCAGGCGTGGCTGACACGTGACTCAGGCATTCATGGCAGATAATTCATGCATGGCAGATGTGTGGTCGTGTGTGTGTGACACAATGTACAGGTGTGGCTCACATGTGACTCACATGTTGCTGACAGTTGGCTGCCATGTACACAGTCCTGGCTGGCACGTGGCTCACACATCGCTTAGCCAAGGTTTATGTGTGGCTCACATGTGGTTCGTGTCTGGTTCAAGCATTGAAGGTGTGTGCTTCACATGTGGTTCAGATGTGTTTCAAGGGTGTCTCACCTGCAGTTCAGGTGTGGTTCAGGTGTGGCTCACAGATGGCTCAGGTGTAATTCAGGTGTGGCTCAGACACAACGCATGTGTGGGTCACATATGGTTCAGGAGGGTTTCACATGTGATTCTGGCATGGCACACACGTGCTTGAGGTGTAGCTCAGCCATGGCTCACACGTGATGCAGGCTTGTCTCAGAAATGGGTCAGGGGTGGCTGCATATTATTCAGGTGTTTATCACCAATGGTTCACACATGGCTGAGGTATGGCTCATGCATGGATAGGGTGTTGCCGAGGCATGGCTCACACGTGGTTCTGGCGTGGCTGGCATGAGATTCAGTGAAGGCATGCAAGTGGTTGACTGACACGTGGTTCACATGAGGCTGACATGTGGTTCAAGTGTGACTGGCACTTGGTTCAGGCCAGGCTGGCACGTGACATAGGCATGGCTGAGACATGATTCAGGCTTGGCTGACACATGACTCAGCTAAGGTAGCCAATGGCGCAGGAGTACCTGACAGGTGACATAGGTGTGGTTCACATGGTTCATGCATGGCCTTCACGTGGTTCAGGTGTGACTGGCACGTGGCTCAGGCATGCCTGACACATTACTCAGGCGTGCTTGACATGAGTTTCAGGCACAACATGCATGTTGTTCAGGTGTGACTGATGCATCTTTCAGGCTTGGTAGGCCAATGGTTCAAGTGTGGCTGGTGTGTGGTTCAGGCATGGGTGATTGGTCGTTCAAGTGTTGGTGACACATGGCTCAGATGTGGCTGACGTGTGGTTCAGGTGTGGCTGGCTTGTGGTTCAGGTGTGGATGGCATGTGGTTCAAGCAAGGCTGTACCAGGGTCGAGAGATGCTGGCTCGTTGTTCAGGGTCCACTGGCACAAGGTAGGCACACTGCTCACACGTGGTTCACGTGTGACTGGCACATGATTCCGGTGGGTCTACCACGTGGTTCAGGCATGGCAGGAACTTGCTTCAGGCGTGGCTGTCATTTGATACAGGCGTGACTGCCACGTGGTTCTGGTTTGGCTGATATGTGTTTCAGGTGTGTCTGACACGTGTTTCAGGGGTCGGTGATTCGTGGTTTGGGCATCGGTGACACGTGATTCGGGTGTGGCTGAGGCATGGTTGTGGCGCGGTTGCCACATGGCTCAGGCGTGGCTGACATGTGCTTCACTTGTGGCTGACACATGGTCCAGACATGGCTGACAAGTGGCTCGGGTGCGGCCACAGCGGGACTTTTGTGTGGCTGAAATGTGACTCTGGATTGTCTGGCATGTGCTTCAGCCATGGCTCACATGTGACTCAGGCGTTGTTGACACGTGGCTCAGGAATGACTGAAACGTGACTCACGCTTGGCTCCAATGTCATTCAGATGTGCCCGGCATGTGCTTCAGTTGTGGCTGACACGTGACTCAGCTGTGGCTGACCCTTGAGTCAGGTGTGTCTCACACCTGGTGCAGGAGTGGCTGACATGCAGCTCATGCGTGAGTCTAGTGTGGGTGACACGTGATTCAGGTGTGTGTGACACACGTTCCAGTGGTGTGTGATGCCTCATTCAGACCTCAGTGACACTTGATTCCTGTGTGGCTGACACTTGGTGTGTCACAGTTGACACATGGCTCAGGCGTGGCTGACCCATGGTCCAGACGTGGCTGGAACATGAATCACGCGTGGCTGACACACGACTCAGGCATGGCTCACACATGACTCAGGCATTCATCGCACATTAGCCATGTGTGGCAGACATGTGGTCACGTGTGTGTGACATGCCGTACAGGTGTGGCTGCCACATGACTCACACATTGCTGAAACGTGGCTCCCATATACTTACTCAGTCATGGCTGGCATGTGGCTCATGCATGACTCAGCTGTGTTACGTGTGTGGCTCCCCTGTGGTTCATGTGTGGTTCAAGCATTGAACATGTGTGTTTCACATGTGGTTCAGATGTGGTTCCGGGGTGTCTCACATGTGGTTCATGCATGGTTCAGGTGTGGCTCACACATGGTTCAGGTGGAATTCAGGTGTGGCTAACACATGACTCGTGTGGGTCACACATGGTAGAGGAGACTTTCACACGTGATTTAGGCATGGCTCACACGTGGTTCAGGCATAGCTCAGCCATGGCTCACACGTGATGCAGGCGTGCCACAGAACTGGCTCACATGTGGCTGGCATATGATTCAGGCTTTGGTCACGCATGGCTCACGCATGGCTCAGGTGTGGCTCACGCACGGCTGTGGTGTTGCTCAGGCGTGGCTCACATGTGTGTGTGGCATGGTTGGCACGTGGTTCAGGCATGGCAGGCAAGTTGTGCCAGCATGGCTGACAGGTGCTTCAAGTGCAGCTGACCTGTGGTTCAATCATGACTGGCACGTGGTTCAGGTGTGACTGGCACTTGGTTCAGGCCTGGCTGGCACGTGACTTTGGCACGGCTGAGATGTGACTCAGGCATGACGCACACGTTATTCAGGTGTGGCTGACACATGACTCAGGTGAGGCAGCCACATGACACAGGTGTGCCTGACACGTCACGCAGGTGTGGGTTGGACATGGTTCATGCACGGCCTTCGTGTGGTTCAGGGGTGGCTGGTGCATGGTTCACGCATGGGTGGCAGGTGCTTCAGGCGTGGCTGACATGTGACTCAGGCATGTGTGAAACATGACTCTGGTGTGGCGGACACATGTCTCAGGCATGGCTGACATGTGACTCAGGCCTTCATCGCACAGTATCCATGCGTGGCAGACATTTGCTTCACATATGGGTGACGTGTCGTTCATGTGTGGCTCCCACGTGACTCACACGTTGCTGACATGTGGCTCCCACATACTCAGGCGTGTATGGCACGTGGTTCACGCATGGCTCAGCCATGTTTCACATGTGGCTCCCATAAGCCTCCTGTGTGGTTCAAGCATTGAACGTGCGTGCTTCCCATGTGGTTCCCATGTGGTTGGAGTGTGTCACATGTGGTTCAGGGAGGCTCACACGTGGCTCAGGTGTAACTCAGGTGTGGCTCACACATGACTCATGTGGAGGTCTCATATGGTTCAGGAGGGTTTCACCCGTGATTCAGTCTCCCTTGGAGGGACTGACTCAGGGCTTTCTGCCTTACACCTCTAGAGCAATGCAGGACATGGCTTAGAGCAGAAGTTCTAAGGCGGGGAGATCAGGGCTGGAAACAAACTGCATTTCAGGCCTTTGTATGAGAGGTTCCCGGTAGGCTGTAAGAGCCCTGTGGAAAGCGAGTTCTTTCTCAGCTTGCCAAAGAGCTGGAAGCAAGATGGCTTGTGGCCTGTCTCCCCTTGAGGAAATGAGGCAGGGCTTTGTGCCTTCCACCTCTCGGGCAATGTAGGACACGGCAGAGCAGAGGTTCTACTTCAGCGAGATCAGGGCTGGGAAGAAACTGCGTTTCACAGGCCTTTGTAAGACATGTTCCCGGTAGGCTGCAAGAGCACTGTGGAGAGCGAGTTGTTTCTTAGCTTCCCAAAGAGCTGGAAGCAAGACCATTTGTGGCTTGTCTCCCTTTGAGGGACTGACTCAGTGCTTTGTGCCTTCCACCTCTAGAGCAATGTAGGACATGGCTTAGAGCAGAGGTTCTAAGGCGGCGAGATCAGGGCTGGAAACAAACTGCGTTTCAGGCCTTCGTATGAGAGGTTCCTGGTAGGCTGTAAGAGCCCTGTGGAAAGCGAGTTCTTTCTCAGCTTGCCAAAGAGCTGGAAGCAAGACCATTTGTGGCTTGTCTCCCTTTGAGGGACTGACTCAGTGCTTTGTGCCTTCCACCTCTAGAGTAATGTAGGTCACGGCTGAGGGCAATGGGGCCTTTCTGATATAGGTGCTTACAGACACTCTCTCCAGCAGTGAACAAGGGTGAGTGGTTAAAAGCCTCTTGTCTCTCTCCTCCTAAGCATTTGGAAACAAAATCCTTCAGGCCTCTGCCGCGTTGCTTAAGGAGAAGATGCAGACATTCATTGTGAGCAGATTTGGCAACATGGAAATGTGGCAGAAGAAGAACTTCTAGAGCGGCACGATCAGGGCTGGAAAGAAGCGGCGTTTCAGCCGCTTGTGTAGGAGAGTTTCCCAGTCCGCTGTAAGAGCATTGTGGAAAGCGAGTTCTTTCTCAGCTTCCCAAAGAGCTGCAAGCAAGATGGTTTTTGGCTTGTCTCCCCTTGAGGGATGGAGGCAGTGCTTTGTGCGTTCCACCTCTAGAGCTATGTAGGAGACGGGTGAGACAAGAAGGTCTGATGTGGCGAGATGATGGGCTGGAAAGAAACTGCCTTTCACAGGCCTTTGTATGGCCCTAACCCTAACCCCTAACCCCAATCCTAACCCTAACCCTAACCCCTAACCTCTATCCCCAACCTGAACCCGAACCCGACCCCGTACCCAGACCCTAACCCAAACCCAAACCCGAACCCTAACCCCGAACTCTGACCCCGTACCCAGACCCAAACCCTAACCCGAACCCGAATCCTAACCCGTACCCTGATGAACCCTCGTTTTTCTATTCACTATCTACTCAACACATACATTTTAAGTGCCTATCGTGTACCAGACCATTCTATTGGAGACAGATGAAGACTATTTGGCTACAGTCCTTAAATATTTCATAATTGACTGCTATCAGACATGTTTCTAATTAATCTCACACTACCATCACAAAATGCACTAAGAGCTGATGGTGGAGTGAGTGTACAAAATAGTTGCTTAAATATTTTGAAAGTCTTGCAAGTTAGTACAAGATAGTAAATAATGCTGTAAGGCCTTTCGATGTTTACTCTTCTGCTGTCTCTCACTTTAGGTGCTGCCAAACTGAACCACTGGGCGTTTCTCCCAACATTCCAATCTCCCTATCTAGAATTAAAGAACATTAATAGCTTAAGACTTTATTTATTGCTTCATTTTCAGGATGAAAAAACAGATCCAGATTAAGTGTCACAGGACATGCCTGAGAATAGAGCTAGTGGCAGAACAGAAGCAGACACCATTCTCCTGATACAAACTAAATATTATGCCATCTTGCTCATCCATCTCTGTTTAAAGTCCTCCTGAGCTCTGAGGTTCAGCTTAATCATTACGGCCTCCATGAAGCCTTTCCTGATCCTCCCCAGTAAATGAACTCTCCCACCAGAGGACTTTGCTCACAATGAGTGCATCTAACAGAAACACCAATTTTAACTAGGACTTTCTTCCCTGATTATTCTTGCTGGAGAGTCTCCAGCCTAAAAGACAAGAGAAATGTGAATTCCTGGCACCAGGGCTCTCCCTGCATATGAGGACAAAGTGTAAAAAATGGTGGCCACCACATTCCACTTTTTCTTAAAAATACCAGCAATTTTTGCATTATACAAACTCTTGGTACTGTCATTTTCTTCTGATGTTGCAATTACTATTGCTAAGGTCATTAATGCCTTTATTGCAAAATGCAATGAATACTTTCCTATTTTACCTTTTTAATGGTCCCTGTAACTCTCCTTTCATATATCCAGGTATTCAGCAAATATTTAATGAGACCAGATGCTGCACTAGATGCTAGGAATGCAATGGTGAGGAAAACACCCAAGGGTCCTCTCATTAGGAGATAAGATGGAGCACAAAAGAGACCAGCCATCAAGCAACCACCAGAGTGTGGTAAATGCTACACTGGAGGAGTCACAGGGCATCCAATCTAGTTCAACAGAAATGATATTAAAGTGAAATCTGAAGGAATAGTTCAGAGGGAACATGAAGGACTGGAGGCAAAAACACACACACACATTTGAGGAATTTAAAGAAGTTCCTGAAGGGCAGGGGAAGTTAAGGAGGGACATTTCATAAAGGGCTTTGCAAACTGTGACAGAGTTTGGGTTAAAGGCAATGAAAGCCATGGAAATGTTGTGAAGAGGGTAAGGAGAGGACAAAGATAACTGGCTGCAATTTAAGAAAAACATTTCTACCATCTCCATTATTTTTTATTCTGTCTTAAATGATCTTCACTGTTGCCTTATTCTAAATACTTTAAGGAGCTAAATTAAAAGAACATCTATAATGGATGTGAGAGAAGACAATAAACTCTCCACGCATCACAGGTAAATTATATGTAAAACATGTTATTCTTGCAGACTCCTGATTAACATTACAAAATAGATAAGGTTAACAATAGACTAACAGGTAATTTTATCTTCCTTTTATTTGAAACTTGCCAGCACCAAATTATTCATGCTAACTGAACAGATATATACATAACCTAACATGATCAATAATCCAGATCTTTTCTATTTCACTTTGAAACGTGCCTTTTAATTTTCATTTAAACATGGGCATCTCTGAAATCTAGAATTTACTTAAAGCCACACCACAGAAAAGGGCCCATTCCATAGACTGAAAGCATATTTTAGGCTGGTGCCAAGATTTGGTAGAGTGGTTTAGACCTTTTTCTTTACACTTTTTTATATTCTATGACTTTTTTTTAAACAGCAGGAAGGAGTAGCTTTATTTTTCTGGTAATAAAAACATTTCCACATGGAAAATAAAGAGTAGAAGTACCCCCTTTCACATCTTCCTTGAGAAGAGTCAGGTTAAATAATAGCGTTTAGAGCTTCTCTGAGGCACAAGACCTTGACAAAGCAGTGTGGGATCAAGGCTATCGTTTAGGCTTACATACTGGTAATTTGAATAGTGACTGTTTTCTAAAATATTTTGTGGAAAATACTAAAATGAACAGCAATTTCAGCAACAAATGGATAACAAAACAGGGATGTTACAGAACTTTAAAATATTTTTTGAGGGGCCGGCCCGGTGGTGCAGCAGTTAAGTTCGCATGTTCCGCTTCTCGGTGGCCCAGGGTTCACTGGTTCAGATCCCGGGTGCGGACATGGCACCTCTTGGCACGCCATGCTGTGGTAGGCATCCCACATATAAAGTAGAGGAAGACGGGCACGGATGTTAGCTCAGGGCCAGGCTTCCTCAGCAAAAAGAGTAGGACTGGCAGTAGTTATACTTTCTTCCTTGTCCCCCCACACATATATGAACAACACTAATTTTGTAAAGGGAAGGGAATTATACTATACATATTGTTCTGCAACTTTCTTTTTTATAACTAGTTTTTCACCTAACTAAAACTTGGATATCTTTATCTTTATTACATATGCGCCCCCAATATAAATTATATGAGGGCAGGGATTTTGGACCATTTTTCACTGTTTATTTGTGGTACTTAGAACTGTATTTGGCACACGATGGGCATTCAAAACTTTTAGTGAAAGAACAAACAAATCTACCTCTTCTTTTTGAAAAGTCCATAGCATTACATTTTCTGAATGACTATTTGTCCAGTCTCACAGTGATGATACATAACTGAACTGCTCTTACAATTCTGCAATGAGCAAATGCATGTTTTTATGCATTTGTAAATATGTTTCTACAGAATACGTCTTTGATGTGGACTTGATATGTTGCTAAGCTGTTTTCTGAAAAAGCAGCAATTTAGACCATGTTTGAAATTGAATGGATTCCAATTTTAATAATTTTGCAGACGGAATCCACACTGAATCCTATCGGAAGTGTGCACACTCACTTCTCTGTCTGCATTTGCATCCAATGACAAAAAAAACTGTATAAAAAATATAAATGCAGGCATAGGATGATTCCTTGCTTATTAGTCTATTTAAAAAATGTGTGAGCACCCACTGTCTGCCAGATACTGTGCTAGGCACTGGAGACCAAGACTAACACCAAGTCCCTCTTCCTTAGGCTGGAGCTGCTCATTTCTACCTGAAAAAACTTCACAATTAACAACATGGTAAACTGCTTGCTTATTTCAATGTTTTGAGTAGGAATTATATTAACAGCTGGAAAAGGTATAATTACAACAATCAATATATACTCACTTGTGCAGATTTAGTGGTTGTTTTAGAAGTCCTTAGAGTTTTCTTATTATAAGCTCTGCCATTCATTTTGATTTTAGAAATGGCAGATGCCCCACTTTTTGCTTTAGAGTCTCGAGTAATTATTGTTAGTTCAGGAAAACTTTCCAAAGCACTCTTTAAGGTAAAGCAAAAATAATTCACATCAGAAGAAAACTAATCTAAACTATTTCTAGCCATTCAAAATTTATTTTAAAAAATATAGAAATATATACATATGTGTACATACACACACACAAACATATGTGTAGGGGATTGATGGATGTGGTAAATAAATACAATATACACGTACATATACATACACATGTGGGTGTTTTAAACATGGCCACAAATTCTTTGCAGCTCCTCCCATCAAGATGTGGAATCTATTTCCCCATCGCTTGAATCTGGGCCAACCTCATGACCTGCTTTAAGCAACAACCTGTGACACTGTGGGGACTCCTGAATGAGGCAAAGAGTTCTTTCAATTCATGCCTCTCTGGTTTCATGATAGGAGAAAGAGGGACACATGTAAGTTTCTTCAAAGCTCTACCAATTAAACCACTGTTAACACCCTGAAAATTGGCCAAGCCCTGCTATGAAGAATTCATCTGACCCAGGATGAGAACAGAGGAAAACAAGATGCTTCTCTGGCTTTATCACTTCTCTTGCTTCACTGACCACAGGAAAAGCAGTTGTAAGACAGGAGTCTAAAACAGCCTGATGAGTTTTCTGACCACAATGGCATAGTATTACTGATAATTTAGTGGCCATGTGGCAGAACCAATTCCAGTCCATTGTTTAAAACCCACAGGCATATTTATGCCCTAACATAGTTGGCAAATCATCTTGAAATAAAAAGCTACAAACACTAACTAAATAATATTTGTAGCTAAATCTAACTAGTTTAAATATTGTTTTAAAAAATTAAAGTGAGTTACCAGTATCATTTATTATTTTGACACTAAACGGGTTCAAGCGCTCCCATTATATATTTTTTCTCTTATATTTATTATTCAGAACATAGTTCTCATTCAATAAGCTCAATTGTTTTATAAACAGTTACAACCTTCAAGGCCACTCTCTTCCAAATTCTGTTTGAGTGCCTAAGCACCTGGCATTGTGACCCCTGAAACAGGACATTTTTTTAACAGATAGTCTAATTTTTTTAGATGTATGCATAGGAGGGAACTAAGTTTAAGTTTCATCAAATAGAAATAATAGAATCTTTGGCATTTCCTCCACAGTGAGCTATCATTAATTTCTAGCTCCACTCTCTTTCTTAAATTATTTGTGCTTTTATTACATAGTTTGGTGCTTTCCATATAAAACATGCCCAGGTTTGAAAACTTTTGGACCCTGAATCACTGTTTACAATAAATGGAACTTAAAGACAAAATAAGGATTCCAGATTTGGAAATAATGAACACCAGGTCAATGGAGATGAAAAGAGAATATTTAAATGATCTTTCTAATAAGCACAAGAAGACTGGGAGTACATGGATTTCAAATGAAAACAGAACTTCAAAAGGCTCTAGGATTCCTAAAATTACCAAGATCATCATGGAAAATGGTGCTAATCATTTCCAAAAAATAGAAAATCTTTTCTAATATACTGTTTGTAATATTTTACATCAAATCATTCTAACTTTTAATAATGTATATTTTGGCTTTGAAATGCAAGTTACTATAAATAAAAATTATCACAATTAATAAGTCTAATTTCAAAATTAGAAATTCTTTTCTGTGAAATAAGAATATGAAAACTAATTTTTCAGTTTTCATCACAAACTATTGCATAAGTTTTAAATATCTACTGAGTCCATTAAATTCCAAGTGGTGGCTTTATTTTAATACAAGTTACTAGAGAACTGGTTTGACATTCTAAAAACAGTTAGCCCAAACTGGTCATTTTTAAGATTTAGTAAATTTTTAGAAAACACACATCTAACAATATCCTATTGTCTGAAGAAAACATGACATTTCCCAAAGGACTATTTCATTTGAAGACAGCAGTTAAGCAGAAAATACTGGACTGGGAGTCAGTAGACCAAATTCTCAGTACTGGGCTTCTTACTAGCTTCTGACTTTTTTCTCAGCAAGTGCATGTCAGTGAAGAATACAGGACTACCAGCAGAGCTTGGGGTCACCTAGCAAAAATGAAGTCAAGTTTCACTTTTATGTGGAGTTCAGATAAAATAGGGATGTAAAAAAGCTATACAAATTACACAAAGGAGTTGAAAACATGTCCATGCAAAAGCCTGCACACAATGCGTATAGCAGCTTTACTGATAAAATTGCCAGGATTAGGGAACAACCAAGATGTCTTTCAGTGGGAGAATAGATAAACGGTTATCTATCCAGACAATGGAATATTATTCAGTGCTAAAAAGAAAGGAGCCATCAAGCCATGAAAAGACACAGCAGGGGCCGGCCTAGTGGCCAAGTGGCTAAGTTTGCGCACTCCGCTTTGGCAGCCCAGGATCCTGGGTGCTAACATGGCACCGCTCATCAGGCCATGCTGAGGCAGCATCCCACATAGCACAAGCAGAAGGACCTAGAACTATAATGCACCACTATGTACTGGGGGGCTTTGGGGAGAAGAAGAAGAAAAATAAAAAGAAGAAGATTGGCAACAATTGTTAGCTCAGGTGTCAATCTCTAAAAAAAAAAGACAAGACATCGCAGAACCTTAAATGCATATTACTAAGTGAAAGAAACCAATTTGAAAAGGCTACACACTGTGTGATTCCAATTATATGACATTCTAGAAATGATAAAACTATGGAGATAGTGAAAAGATCAGTGGTTGCCAAAGGTAGGAGGGAGGGAGGAATGAGTAGGCGGAGCTCAGAGGATGTTCAGGGCAGTGAAACTACTCTGTACGAGACGATAATGATACACACATGTCATTGTACATTTGTCCAAACCCTTAAAATGTACAACAGCAAGAGTGAACCGTAAGGAGATGCTGATAATGAGGAAAGTTGTTCATGTGTGGAGACAGGGTATATGGGAACTCTCTGTACTTTCTGCTCAATTTTGCTGTGAACCTAAAACTGCTCTAAAACTGAAGTCTATTTAAAAAGAAAATAACTATACAAATGGATAAAAAACTTCTCCCAAGGTAGATATAATCAAATGATTCTAGATGTTGTATGTTATACTTTGAATAAGCTGGAAATTTTTTGACTACTAAGTAGCTTCTATCATAATTTGTCTGACTTTACATTAACTTATTGTTGTTCTATTTTCTGATAACACCAAAACCAATTTGTGGTGCCAAGATAAATCAACGGATACGCACATATCCCCTACTATTATGTGAGAATTAATTTTTGCTCAGATATTGAGTAAAGCATGCAAGTAAAGGGAATGTTAACAACTGCGCTAGACCAATTCTCATTATAGGTGATATGAGAAAATTTTTTAAAGGTTTAGAAGACAAGATTGGAATACAGTAGTTTAAAGCAAGTACTTTTTTTCAAGATTTTATTTTTTCCTTTTTCTCCCCAAAGCCCCCTGGTACACAGTTGTATATTCTTCGTTGTGGGTCCTTGTAGTTGTGGCATGTGGGATGCTGCCTCAGTGTGGTTTGATAAGCAGTGCTATGTCTGCGCCCAGGATTCGAACCAACGAAACACTGGGCCGCCTGCAGCAGAGCACGTGAACTTAACCACTCAGCCACGGGGCCAGCCCCTAAAGCAAGCACTTTTGAAAACATTTGGAAATTATTATATAGAAGGAAAACTAGAAAAATATAAATACCTGAAAAATGAATTTAAGCAGAAAAAAGCAAATGATTAACACTAAGAATGTGCTTAATACAATAAAAAGACAAGCAAAACAGACTCACAATGAATAAAAATCAAATTTTTTGTTGGTTGAAAATTTTATGAAACTGAAAATTACTTTCATAAATTTTCCATCCTATTACGCTTAAGACGATGATTGCCACTGAGTTTTGCTAATAAATCATCTGAAGGAAATACCTTGAATGACTGATCCAAATGGAGATTCAAAAGAAGTCTCTTTCGATTATCATTCAGCATGCTATCTATTTTTTTCATATGAGGCAAAAATAGCTCATCTAAAACAAGATAAAAATTTATTGGAATAGGATAAACTATCAACAGAAAAACTTGTTAAAAATCTGTCTTTGGGGGCTGGCCCCGTGGCCGAGTGGTTGAGTTCACGCGCTCCGCTGCAGGCGGCCCAGTGTTTCGTTGGTTCGAATCCTAGGCGCGGACATGGCACCGCTCATCCAGCCATGCTGAGGTGGCATCCCACATGCCACAACTAGAAGGACCCACAACTAAGAATATACAACTATGTACTGGGGGCCCTTGAGGAGAAAAAAGGAAAAAAATAAAATCTTAAAAAAAAATCTGTCTTTGTCTCAAAACATTATTAAGACCTTAGCCAAGTGAGAAAGCAGCAGCGCAGCGTGTCGACAGGATGAAAGCCCTGCGTTCTAACCCGTCCTCGCCTCTAGAATCAACTGACACACGACATGACCAGTGGGCAACTGCCTAATTTCTCCAGATCTCATTTGCCATCTGAACAGTAAGAGTATTACAGGATATAAACCTATCTAACATTATAAAATTTTATAAAATACTAAGTATGATATTCTTAATTCACTACAGTTTAAGGAAAAGAAAAATGATCAAAGTCCAGTGTGAAAAATACAAGGGAAGAGTCAAAAGAGTTATTTCAGAAAAGGAAACTAAAAGTATGACAAAGATCCTACTCAAAGCTTTGTGCTTTCTTCATCACCCCTGAAAGTTTAAGCTCGTTTGAGAAAAGCACTTCCAGAGTGTAAAGTTAATTACTTTTGGTGCTGTGTTAAAGACTTTAGAATACAGACTGTTTCTTAATTCATCAGCATAATAACATATTTTTATAATACTAATGACCTTTCTGAAAATGTATATATAATCCTCAGAATCTGGTTACTAATTTCATAGTTCAATAAAATGTTTGGAATACAAACACAAGCACAGTGACCATCAGAAGAACACCTCCTCTAATTGAAGAAAAGGTCCTTAGTGTGCAATGCTTTCTAAGCTCACTAGAACACACCTGGTAGTTTTCTTTTATCTTTCCAGCAGTGATTAAACCAATTCAAATATTACAAGAATTTACATTTCACAAAAACAAGTTTTAAACATTTGTGGATTATTTTAAAGTATTGTAAACCGTTAAAATCTTTCACCCTTATATTAAATGGAGAAAAATCAGAAAACAATGATAAACAGTAGGGAAAAAAGTCATTTAAAATACAACTGCCCAGAAATGACCACTACTAAGAGATGCGTATTTTATGATGCAAGGAGTTTTGATTGACAGGGAAAACACTTAACGGCAAAAAGCCAACATGGGGAATTAACTATTGGGTTTTAATAATGGTTCTTCTACCACTAACTTGTTCTATAACTTCAGGAAATATATTTTATCTCTTTGAACCTTCATCTACAAAATAAATGTTTTGGGGCCAGCCCAGTGGCATAGTGGTTAAGTTTGTGCACTCCACTTCGGTGGTTTGGGATGTGCAGGTTCAGATCCAAGATGTGGGCCTAGCACCACTCGTCAAGTCACACTGTGGCGTCATCCCACATAAAACAGGGGAAGATTAGCACAGATGTTAGCTCAGGGCCAATCTTTCGGATAAAAAGGTAAATAAATAAATGAATAAATGCTTTAAACCAGGTAATTTCTAATGTCCCTTCCAGCCCTACATGACTCTAAAATGACTGATATACAGGTTACTGTCTCTGATTATATGGTCAAAAAAACAATGGACCAGAAACTAGAAAACCTTGGACTTTAATCCTTTCTCTGCTTCTTCCAAGTTGTGGGCTCTTAAGCAAGTCACTTAACCCCTTTGAGCCTCTCACTGTCTTCATCGCCAAAATGGCTAAATTGTTCTGGGATTAAAGTAGAATAACACATGTCAAAGTATGTGGAAATAATAAAACAATACGTATTTTTAGGCACTGCTGTTGAAGTATATTGTTGTTGACTATGCTTTGCTATTATCTTTTGATCTTACACCCATAGAATCATTTTGACAGAAGAAGGGTAATAGAAACTGGCTCATTAATCCTTTCATTCATCTTTCTAGTTGTCCCTGGTGAATGCTATAGTAGCTGAAGGGTAAACATTAGTGAGCAACATTAGATATAGTCTATATATATATCGACTTCATCCCTACTTTACTATAAGAAAGATTAATAAAGCAAGAGTATAAAGGAATAATGTTAATGAATATAAGACAATGCATATATTAGTTTAATACTAACTGATTAGGAAATAATTACTTTGTGATATAGCTTTTACTGGACACAAATATACAATTTTAATCTTTACACCATTATTATCCAGTTCATCTAATTATTAGAAAACACAATATATTGACATCTGGACCCTCCATGTAATACAGACACTGAGTGAAATATTGTAAACCTCATAAAGATTCTTAAAATTGAAAGAAACTAGCAGATAGTTACATAATTTTCCCGTGAGTAGAGTTCAGTAAAAATACATTCAATATACAGTTATTCAAATATTCAGATAATTCATGAAAAGATATGACCATTCTATAGAATCAATATATCATGAATTTGTTAACTGACAAAACCATACATTAAATGCACAACTAACAGACAAGAACAACAAAGACCCAGGAAGTGCTACTCAGCAGACTATATACCGTTGCTCTTCTCTAGGGCTTGCATCGTGTGGGGGTCCAGGGCAATGCTGACAAGCAATTCCACGTAGCTTTTAAAGGTTTCCTTCATCGCTCTTGTTTTCAAAAAACAAGTGACAAAGGGAGCTGGAGGATCAAATGCTGGGAAGGAGAAAGGATGAAATGTTAAACATCCATTCCTGACAACTTAAGAACACTTCTTTCTGTAACAACAGCCTATAAACAGATTAAAGGTTGTAGATAAAATTTCTTCAGATTCAAGGTTCTCCCCTCTGCCTTCAGACACCTCAAGTGAGACACTCTCAAAGCTGGTTTGCACATCACAATCACTAGAGAGATTTAAAAAAAATACTCCACATTGATGGACTTATTAAGACATAATCTGGTTTGGGAGGGGTAATGGTGAGGAAGCTTGCACATCATACTTCAAAAAAGGTTCCCAGCTAACCCTAACCCTAACCCATAACCCCTCACCCTAACCCTAACCCTCTAACCCTAACCCCAACCTCAACCCCAACCCCTAACCACTAACCTTAAACCCTAAACCCTAACCTCTAGTGCTAACTCTAACCCTAAAACCTATCTCCCCAACCCTAACCCTAACCCTAACCCTAAACCTGACAAATAAAAATGGCAAGCAATAGGATATATTGGAGTATATGAGGAAGCCATTTGGTATAAACCTAATTCGGCCTGACTTCTTTTTTTCCTCCAAAAGGGCCTGACTGGCTATTGAGCACGCATTGCATATCTGCTTAGACATTTCCTATGGCCAGAACAAAGGCCCCTGAGATAAAGACGCAACTTTCCCCCGACATTAGCATTTTTCCTTAGGCTAGTAACTGATTGCTGCACTCACCTGCCAGCTCACCTGTGACCACCCAGCTGGAGACAACAGACTGCCACCCTGCTGTGTTCACCAAGACAGAAGACCTACCTGCTATTTCCATCAATGGCTGTGCCGACAGAGTAGTCTCGCGACTATTGTAAAAGGGACATTCCAATCATATGTGAAACATCCTCTTTGAGGGTATATAACGACCCTATATCCCCCCACCTCTTTGGAGTGCTCTGTTCCTTTGTGGAAAGACTCTCCCGGGTTATAATCCTCAGATTTAAGCTCAGAATAAATTCACCCAAATTTTCATTTATAGATTGGATATGGATTATTTTCGTCCACAGTTCTTGGCGTGGTCGCAGCAGGATTTCAGAGACACCCACCAGAGGCCACCTGGAATCTACACTGAACCGGCATTTGGTACCAATAAGGGCCCATTGAGCCCCCCGGATCACTGCATTCTTCAGGTGACCTTGGTGAGTTCTCCTGAAACCCGGACCTCCTTACTTTAAGTTGACGGTCCAAGAGTTTATATGAGCTGGGTAAGGTCTTAAGACTAGAGGTTTTGAGGGGTACCGGTACAGTTCCTAGGTGGAGAAAAACCTAGAGAGAATTCCTAAGCCTCAGGGGCTTAGAGGAGCTTGGAGTGAGCTGGGTTGGTTGTCCTTTTAATTTGGCTTTGAATTGGAAAGAATTGTATTTATAAAGTCTGAACAAACTGCTTGATAGAGAAATGAGAGACTGAACCTGTTCAGCTCCGAAGAAAAGGGACACTTGCTCCTCCCGGCCTTTAATGAAAGGCGCCCTTAGGTGACTAAGGACCTCAGCGGGAGTGTCAGAGGATCAATCCTCGCGACCTGCAGTGGTCCCATAGGGAACTCCACTCTCATTCACGGTAAAATTAATTGCAGGCTCGTCCAGGGACGCACACATAAGGGCTGGTCACCCGCGCTTCCGAGCCCCACGGTGGTTTTAGACTGCCGGAGGAAAAACCGAGGCACGTAAGAGAGTGTTTACAACATTTCTATAGGGAGTAACACTCACAAGCAGCACACTTTGACCCACTACACTGTCCTTAGCAGTTGTTCAGACTTTATTTTAAAAGCAAAAAAAGAAAAAACAGACAAGCAAAAAGAAAATGGGAAAACCGTGCTTTTAAAGCCAGCCAGCTCCCGGTATGGGCAACCTCTCAATCAGACTCCAGCTGGTTTCCTGTATGGAAGCAATGCTTTCAAGTATCTAACAAAATGGGAAGGATTAACCAAGAATGACTTAAGCGGTCAAAGTGGGGAACGTTCGATATCTCAAAGCTACTGTATTTGCGCGCACAAGTAGAAAGAGCCGGCTCTCAAACTAAAGCGAAAGAATGGGAAGCTTATTATGATTGCCATTTAGAGGCTTCAAAACGTAATAATGATAAAGTGAATTCTTTACAGGAGACTAACTGTAAATTGGCAGAGACTGTATCTGAATTTAAAAAGGATAAGAAGCCAGAAACCGTCCCACCCCACTTATCCCTTCCATCTCCTCTGCAGCTGCCTTTGGAATCTCAGAGCTCATCTCCTTCTTCTTTTCTAAAGAGCTCTATTCCATTGACTTAAAGTAAACACTTACTCTAACCCTAACCCTAACCCTAACCCATATCCTGTATCCTTAACCCCCAACACGTAAATTCGCCTTCACCCTTACTCTCACCCTCACCCCGCTCTTCTCACCCCTTACCTCTAATTCCAGACCCCATCTTAAACCCTAAACCTTTGCCTAAACCCTAAACCCTGACCCCAACCCCAACCCCTTCCCTAACCACATCCCTGACGCCAGCCCTAACCCTAACCCTTTAGCTGCAAATACTCCATAATTAATCTACCACTGGGTGAGTTACTAGAGGGCAGCTGTGGGGACTAGCCTGGGGCCTTTCTCCCCAAGGTAGCAAGGGCACCAAAGAAGGGGGTCACAGAGCGGCTACATAGGGTCTTGGAACAAATGACATCCGCCACATATGACAGGGATGTCCCTTCACTTGTCACCAGAGGCTTTGCTGACACTGCAGGTCAGTGAACACAGCGGGTCAGAGGTCTCAGGCAGCCAGGTCGGCACTCAGTCCTGAGTTTAGGGGGAGACGGTTTTCCTTCCAGAAGCGCCGATGCTTCCCGCGGGTCGTGGGCCCCCGATGGGGTGCTGCTGTCACCCGGGGTGGGGGGATGGCGGGCGCGGGTTGTCCCCAGGGTGCAACCGGCTTCCCTCAAGAGCACCGGCTGATGCGCAGGGTGTGAGGACAGAGCCCAAGCACTTCCAGCCCTGGCTACGCCCCTGGCCCCACAGTCCCTCGCTGGGGGAAGGGCGGCCCGGGTCCTGAGTGCCCATCGCCAGGGGAGACGGAGGCCCACGCGGACAGCCGGAGCGGGTGGGCCGTGAGATGGGTTGCGTGAGGGCAGCCGTGCCTTCCCCTCCCTGCGTCCCTCGGGGCGTGGGAGGCCCCGCCCGGGCCCCACTGTCTGGGCTCCTGGTGGCGGCCTCCCTCAGGCCCAGCCTTCCCGCCCTCAGGCCAGCTCTGCAGATGCGCGGCCTCTGGTCCTGCCGAGGCCGCTCTTCCCGGTGCGGTCTGTGTCTCCCAGGGTCTCGCTGGGAGGAGGCCCTGCGTGCCGGCTCAGTCAGACCCGGGGTCCCCTCCCTGGGTCTACACCACAGGCGGCAGCCTGGCTCCCGGGGCGCGGGCGGGAGGACAGGAGCTCCAGGCAGATGGGAAGCAGAGGTGGCAGCCCTGTTCCTCCCTGGTGGCACTAACGCCAACCGCACCCTAGACCCAGCCGTCCTCACTGTCTCTACCCCAGCCCTATCTCCATCCTGACCCTGACTGCAGCCCTGACCCTGACCATGAGCCACCTGCCCTGGCGACTGTCCCACCTGCTAGATACGCAGATATCTAGGGGAAAAAGTAAAGCACTATGAGGCATGGAGAGCACAGCTGTGCTGTGATTCGAGTCTTAAGTGGCCTATTGTAGCAGGCACCAAATGGAAAGAAATTGAGATTACTAGGTTTCTCTTTTGGAAAATTTTCGTAGTTGTTTTTGTAACAGCCAAGTAGGATATGAAAGAAGAGAAGCCCTGGGTGGGTGGCCAGTGCATGGAGTGGAGGAGGATGTGCCAGGATGGAGGAGGGCAGCTCCAGCCACCCACAAGCGCCTGCAGAGCCAAGCTTGCCCTTTCTAGAAGCTCCTGCAGTCCACACTACAGCACAGGCCACATACTCACTCTGTCCATCGCTCCGTTTCCTCCTGTTTTCCGTAAGCAAAGGATGTAAGTATACTCACAGTCAGGGTCCGGCTCCTGACGACTCAGGTATCAAACACTGCCTGTCAGTTTGCCTCTCAAACTGTTTTAAGAGCAGTGTAATTTATCCTGTAAAGCAATTTCACAGACATAGCGAGTCTACTTAGTTTCACAGCAGTGTTGTTGAAGATGATATGAAGGAGATGCAGGTATTTTCCAGAAAAATGGGTTAAAGTAGGCTTTAAGAATTCGTTACCAAAAGAGACGACAGGGGCCGGCCCCCTGGCAGAGTGGTTAAGTTCGCACGCTCTGCTTAGGCTGCCCAGGGTTTCACCAGTTCGAATCCTGGGGGCAGACGTGGCACCACTCATCAGGCCACGCTGAGGAGGCATCCCACATGCCACAACTAGAAGGACCCACAACTAAAAACGCACAACTGTGTACCGGGGGGCTTTGCAGAGAAAAAGGAAAAATTTAAAAATCTTAAAAAAAAAAAAAAAAGAAGATGATAAACGTAACCATTTTCAGATGTTTTACAGGTATGACATACCCTGATTAAGTGTTCAGAGGTTTATATCCCCTCCCCAGTGCAGCGTGTAGGGTTTGCTTTGTGACACACCAGGGAGATCAAAAGGGAGGGAGACCTCAGGGTGGGAGGGAGGAGCCACCACATATCCATAAATGACAGGCATCCTTGTGCCAGCAAAACAAACCCTGCCAACATGAGGACCCTGTCCCTGTGTTTCTGCTTTGCTGCCCTCCAGCGGCTTCCATGCTCAAGTCACCTCCCAGCCCACTGCTGAGGGTTCCGACCATCACATGTATGCTCCACAGCTGCAGCGAGACGAGATGGCAGTGAAGGGGCTGCTGCCTCCCTCCCAGATCCTCCCCGGAAATTGCACGCGGCCCTTCTACTCGAAACTTAGTCGAGTGAGCAGCCCAGAGTGCAGGGCTGCCGCGGGTGCACTCCTGCTCTGTACGGAAGAGGAAGGAGAGGGCATGTGTTAAGATGGTGGCAGCTGCTGTGACAGTGTCATCCGACTGGAACTCACGTGGAATCCCGACAGTGACCTGACCTGTGGCCAGTCCTCCCTGCCACTGCTGGATCTAGGGATTCAGGCTCTTTGTCTTAGAGATCCACCCTCCTCCAGGACCCCGCTGTGTCCCCTGGCCTGCTTTCACAGAGCGACCACAGGAGGACCCTGAGCCATGCTGGCCGTAGCTTTCTAAATGTTTTTTACTTTAGTTTTTGGTACTTGTGCAGATCTGTGTGTGTGAGGTGTCGTTCTCAGACAGCGCCACTCCCTGTTCATCCAGACCCATTGTCCTGGTCCCTGGTGTGGCCCCTTCCCTTTCTTGGACTCTCACCACTCACGCCCCATCCAGCATGCAGCTCACTCCCCACAACTCAGGGCTCCATGTAAGGTCCTGGATGACCAGGTATCCGGTGGGAGAAGCTGTCAGAGAAAAGGGGCGCTTGCATCTCCAGGGTCTGAGGTGTGTTATTACAGTCACCATGGAAACCCCAGGGCAGGGCTTTGTGGGAACAAAGCTGCAGCTTTGGGAGTGACCAGACCACACCACGTGGCCATGGCGCCTCTCCTCTCACCCCACCCCCACCCTAGGGTTTGTGGGTTCACGCGCCCTGGGCTCCTGGAGACAGCGGTGCAGTGAGACTGGGCCTGCGGGCCCCTTACGTATTTCCCACGTAGTGGACATACTCGTGGGCAGGTCGCTGCCCCCAGACTCAATCATTCAGTGTGTTGAACCAAGGCTCTGGGATGGGGTGAGGGGGCGGGGGCTGGAGGAGAGGAGAGTCATGGGACAGGTCTTCCCGCACAGAGGCCCAGGAGGGGAGGACTGAGGGGGTCCCCGAGGGATGGGGTCACTGGGAGTGAACTTTTGGGGACACTTTGTGACCTGCCTGGAGCGGGGGAGCACATGTTGAGTATAAATGGCCAGTGCCAAGGGCCTGATGCCAACAGAGGGGCTGGGGGGGGCGCATCACCACTTCCTGGGCCTGTCCTCAGGGCATCAGCCCTCCCTCCAGAGAAGGAAAGCCAGGTCCCTGCACAGGTGGAGATGTGTCTTCAACGGAAGGGCCGGGTCCAGGGCTGAGGAGGAGCAGGGGATCCTGGGCCAGGCAGCCCCACAGCATCAGGGCTCTTACCCAGCGTGGAGGCCACACCTGCCAGCAGGGTCCAGAGCTGAGTTCCAAGATGACTCGGTGTGTGAGGCCCTAGGACCTTTACCTGTGACTGCCTTGCTCTGTGGCGTACGACATGGGGGCCGTTTTCTTTGGGCGTGTACACAAAAACAGGTGGACCTGGAGTTGGCAAATTTATCACCAGTAATGAAACAAATAGGTAAAACTTGTTCATCATTTGATGAAAAGCTTAAGTGTTGCAAAAATAGCTTTCAAATCTTCTAGGAAGGAAACTATCGATTATCCATGGTGTGGCGCCTTGGCCTTTTCTCTGCACTCAGAATGCTGATGGAGAAATTCAAACGTTGCTGAAAAGTCCACTGAGTGACTCGGGGCAACAGGGTTTAAAGACCGTGCTGGACGACCTGGTTCCACTGGGCACGTTACAATAAGGGGGAGTTTTGACCAAGTCCTGGGGCAAATCGGGCTCTTAGGGAGCCTGAGAATCGAGGGAAGCCCTTGCCTGAGCCCTTCCCAGCTAAGGGGGAGTTTGAGGTTTCAGAGGTGCTGAGGGCACGCGAGGTGGTGGATGGGTTCTCTCAGGGACATTGAGGTCTGACTCTGTCACTCACCCAGAACGCTGACACATGTGTCCCCTAACTCGCAGCTGTGACCCTCACCAGGAATTCCCTAAGGCTAAGATCTGCAAACAGTAAACTATACAGCATTGCGGAAACCTCATGACCCCTGTAAACCCTGCAGCCCTCGCCTGAGACCCCACCCTAACCACAAACCCCGACCTGGGATTTGCCCAGGGCTGAACCCCAAACATAAGCTCCCCAACCCTGACCCTAACCCCTACAAGTCGGTCTCTGTCTCCCTGCGGTTCCCACGCAGAAGCAGGTGTCACCCGGAGCAGCTGCCCTGCAGCGAAGAGCATGGGATCTGACGCAGGTGTGTGGCCCCCACGGAAACACCAGGGGCCAGGGCCGAGCAATGGGCCACGTGGCCGGGGCTTGGAGAGGGTGGTCTGGGCAGGGGCGGGCTCTCATTGGAAGATGGAGCCCACGCCCTGCAGGTCCTTGAGGTCAGAGGCTCCTGGGAACACTGGTCTCAGGGGCGGGAGCTGGAGGCCACATGGAGCTCTTGGAGTTTGAGACACTTCTGAGGTTCAGCAGGATCTGGAAGTTCTGGGCTCCTGCTGACATCTCTCTTTCCAATGTGAAATGTAAACTCCCCTACCCCGGTCTCCCCGCAGTGCTTTTGCATCTGTGTAGCCTACTTCCTTTGAGTGGACTTGAGTCGAAATTAGATGAAGGATGGGTCTCTGCCTGGATCACAGGTGACTTTGAACTCCGTGAGGTCTATATAAGAATTCTGAATAAATACCCTCTTTGGCTGGAATGAAGGAGAAGTATCCCAGTGCATCTGAAGTACAGTGACAGTCACTAGACTGTGTAGATGGGGACAGGAGAGTCTGAGTGTTATTCTCCTCCTGGGTGGGTCTGGTCACCACCATCTACCTGTTGTTAACTTGACCCTCAACAGTGCTGGAGGTGGAGAGGAGCCGCCCAGCTTCTGAGAATTCACCTTAATAAATGTCGTAGGGGCTGATCACCTCCAGAGAGCTCACACAGTACTTGCGGCCCGTCCCCATCCTGAACGGTTCACGTGTCAACTCATTTAGGAGGCAGAGCAAACCAGTGAGGAAGGCAACATTGTGGGACATAGGAAGTGAGGGCAGAGGGTTCAGGTTTAGAAAATAGATGTGTGTGATATATATGTATGAGCGTGTGTATACGAGGGGGTGACTTCTGCCCACCGCACAGCACTGTTCTGAGGATCACACCAGACAGCAGGTAGATTTATGTACATACACACAAACGTATATAAAGTCTCCATTTCTTGATAACTTGCCCAAGAACTCACAGCCAGTCTGTGGCAAAATTTAGACGTAGACCTGGGCATCATGGCTCAAACCTGCGCCCACTGAGCCCCTGTCCTTTTGACCCCAGGCTGCCCCTGGGGCTCTGGACTCCTGCACCAGCTCAGCTTCCCATCCAGCCGACACACTCCCTCGGCCTCATCCCCTGATTTGCTCTGTGGAGCCCATGGGGAGGCTCGGGCTGCCTATCCCCCGAGGCCCAGGGGAAGAGAAGCCCTGCAGGCACCGCTCTGGGAGCACATGGGGCTTCAGGTTTGTGGAGGCTCTGCTGACCTCTGACCTGTGAGGCCCTGCAGTGACCTCGCCTTCTGTCTCCATGGGTCTGAGCGGCCACTGGACGGCATTGGTGGCCCTTCTGCATCCCTGGTGTTGTCATCAGTGACATGGCAGGGGCTCCATCCTTCCTGGGGTGATGGAGTATGGGCTCCATCCTTCTTGGAGCGGCCCTGCCAGTGCAGGTGTGCTAGTCCCAGGGTCCTCTGCTCCAGGAGCCTAGGAACCCGGGTAGGGGGCACATGCCCGGGGAAACCACCCGGTGGAGGGGGTCAGCATTCACAGCCAGAGCTGCTGCTGCCTCAGATCGTCCTCGTGACGACAGCAAACAGACCCCGTGCCCTGGTGTGCTAGGCCCACCCTAAGCACCTTCATGCCCACAAGAGCCCTGTGGTGTAGACCGTGTTGCAATCCCATTTTGAGACAAAGGAGGCTTAGAGACCTTTGATAACTTGTCCAAGGACTCACAGATAATTGGCAGAGGCAAGATTTGAACAAAAGAGGCAGTCTGCCTCCAGAAGCCCACTAGCCACGACACTTCACTGATTTCTGCTAGAAATCACTGGAAAGAGAACTGCAAGACCGGGGAGCAGAGAGAATGGGAAGGATTGAAATGCGGAGACAGAGGAGTTGGGAATGGAGGAGGAAGAGTGGCTCCACCAGGGCGGCTGGAGTGGGAGGGGAGGGGCAGCCAGGATGGGAGACAAGAGGAGGGGGACCCACCCGAGGAGATGGAACCTAGGGCACAGCCTGCGCAGGAGGAAGGATGAGCCTGGGGTAGAGGATGAGGGGCAGAGAGGAGGTCCCAGGGTTCAGAGGGGGATCGGAGCCCTGGCCAACAGGAGCCAGCATGATCCCTGGGGCAGTGGGAGCCCACGGCCCATTCTGGCCCAGGCTCCAGAGGGCCCTGAGGAGGCCGGCTCACCAGAGGAGATCAGGCAGGGCTCCAGGGTCTCACGCTGGCCCTCAGCCCCTGCCTTGAGGACTCAGACTCCCCTATTCCAGCAGCCGTATTCTGGAGTCCTTGGGGATGACTCTGAGGTGCACACACTCCCCCTGCCCTCTGACCCTGCCCTGGCCCACAGGCCCTGACTCGCCTCGGCCACAGTGTGAGGCACGTCAGGCTGAGCCCGTGCTGAGCAGAATCTGCTAAGTATCCAGATCTGGTCAGATCAGCAAAGGTGGGTCAGGGATTCCACCTGGACTGCTGGCTCCGCTGCAGGTGGCTGGAAGTGGAAGGACAGGGTGGGGCTCTCAGGGTTCCTTTTATGGGGTGGAAGGGTGGGCAAGGAGTACCCTCAGGCCTGCTGCCCCTTCTTGTGGTGTCGGTGTCAGTTGGCATTCCTCCTCTGGCCGTGTGTCTCCCCCAGCCCCTCGTGAAGCTGACTCAGGCACTGTGCATGGGCTGCTCGTCCGCCTTCTCTCTGGCACACGGGGCCCGTGTGAGGAAAAGAGTCACCTCGGCCCGAGCAGCCAACGAGGAGCACATGGTTCTGACAATTCCTGTCCCCCGAGAGCATATTCTGGGCCCGGGCCCTGCTGCCCCGCTCACTGAAGAGATGCACCAGCAGCCACAGCCTGTCCATCCCCTGACAGTCCCACGGGTGGGAGAGGAGACCAGGTCCCTCTTGGACACGACTCGGGAAGAGCAGCCACATCTACTTGGAAGGAGGAGATGGCTGGGAACTCTGGGATTGAATGACCACGGAGGCGTCAGGTGTGTTGGGTAAGGATGACAAGACCAACCCAGCAAGGACATGGGAGGTCCCCTGCGGAAGCTGAGGTCTCTTACTCAGAAGTTAGGGGAAGTGGGAGGGTCAAAGAATATTCTGGAAAGACGGAACTGGACAAACAAAGGTTGGAGGTGAGTGAGAGCATGGACGGCAAGTGACCAGACAGTCATTGCTGTTGGGAGAGGGGTGTGGGGAGGGTGTAGGCAGAAGCTGAGAGGCAGCCAGAGTGGGCTGTGTACTCAGGGCCACAGAGGTACCGAAGGACATGGAGTGGGGAATGGCCATGAGGAGCTGTCTCCTACAAGGGTCACTCTGGCTGATCCGTGGAGGATGACAGAGGCATGAGGCGGGAGGCAGGGAGACCACAGGAAGCTGGCGCAGTTGTCCTGGAGATGATGGAAGCCCGGCCTAGGAGAGTGCTGGGGACTGGGAGGGGAACAGCTGCTGTCAGTGGGTCGGGAACTGGTGACAAGTGGGATGCTGGGGCCCAGGAGATGGAGGAGTCGAGGACTCCAAGGCTTCAGGCTTGCACTCTGCAGTGCGTTGAATGGTAGCCCCTGTCGACGAAAATAATCCATAACCAATCTATAAATGAAAATTTGGGAGAGTTTATTCTGAGCTTAAATTTTAGGATTATAACCCGGGAGAGTCTTACCACAAAGGAACAGAGCAACAGGAAAGAAGTGGGGGTATAAGGGTGGTTATCTACCCTCAAAGAGGGTGTTTCACATATGATTGAAATGTCCCTCCCAGACTGCTCTGTCGGCACAGCAATTGATGGAAATAGCAGGTAGGTCTTCTGTCTCGGTGAACACAGCAAGGTGGCAGTCTGTTGTCTCCAGCTGACTGGTCACAGGTGAGCTGGGTGGTCAAAGGTGAGTGCAGCAATCAGTTCCTAGCCTAAGGAAAAACGCTTATCCCTAAGGAAATGCTAATGTGGGGGGAAGTTGCACCTTTATCTCAAGGGCCTTTGTTCTGGCCATAGGAAATATCTAAGCAGATATGCAATGCGTGCTCAATAGCCACAGTCAGGCCCTTTTGGGAAAAAAAAAACACAAAAAACAAAGTCAGGCCGAATTAGGTTTATACCAAATGGCTTCCTCATATACTCCAATATATCCTATTGCTTGCCATTTTTATTTGTCACCCCCCAAAAGCATATGTCCGTGTCCTCATCCTCAGAACTTGTCAATATTATGGGATATGGTGATAAAAGATGTGACTAAGTTAGGGACCTTGAGGCGTTTATCCTGAGTAACCTGGGTGGGTCCTAAACGCCATCACAGGGATCCTTATAAGAGAGAGACAGAGGGAGAACAGAGACGCAGAGAGACACAGAGGAGCCATGTGAGGACAGAGAGACAGGATAGAGGCAGCCACCAGCCCAGGGACGCCTGGAGCCCCAGACGCTGGAAGAGGGAGGAGGGACCCTCCCCTGGAGCCTCCAGAGGGAGCGCGGCCCTGCGACCCTTAACCTCAGACTCCTGGTCTCCAGTGATGAGGATTTTTAGGCTGCTTCATTTTAAAATGGCTTATGATGAGGATTTTTAGGCTGGTGAGTTTTAAAACTACAGATGAGATTCAGGCTCCAAGGAGTGGAATTTGTTTGCCCCTTTGTTGGGAAACATTTACATTTCTAAGGGAAACCTCTATCTGTGAAGATGCCTCCCTCTCTGTGCCAGGAAGAAGGGGGATGGTCTTATCTCTAGAAGCTCTTAATCAATGCCAGAGGCAAGAACTTAAGTTGGTTACTGTCTGGCAACCTCATGTAACTGACCCATCCCCCCAACCCCCCCACCCCCCACCCCCGCCACAAATCCTCCTTTGTCTTTAGCTGAGGATAAAATTCAAGTGGTGACTTCTGCCATTTACTCAATCCGGTTTGATTCTTATCTAAAAGTTGTGGGACAGCCAAATGGCCAGACCATACGGGCACTGATACCATTTTAACTTTTTTACATATTCTTTGTCTTCTAAAGAGATAACTCACATACCTATGCCTTAAATTTAGCCTTACTTTCCACCCAACTTTGCAGCAGCAGCAGAGGCAGCAGAAGCAGCAGCAGCAACATGCCGGCAGCAGCTCTGCCTGCCCATGGGTCCTGTCCCCATGCTATTCTAATTTCTAAATAAAAGAGCACTACTGCCAGATCTTAAGAGTCTAAGAAATCTTTCTTTGGACTCCTCCGCTCACCGACCCCGCATCATCCAGGACGGGGGAGGATGGATTTTGAGGCGCCCAGTTTGTGGTAACTTGTTGCAGCTACCTCAGGAAACTCACACACCCCTCCTGGGTGATCGTCCCTCATCAGCTCCAGGGAGCAGGGTTTGGCCTGGAGAACCTGAGGAACTGGACAGCATGGAGCCAACTCCACCTGGGTGGAGGTTCTGACAAATAAAAATGGCAAGTTATTACTTGGATATATTGGAGTATATGAGGAAGCCATTTTGTGTAAACCTAATTCAGCCTGACCTTGTCTTTCCAAAAAGGCCTGACCGAGGCCATTGATCATGCATTATATATCTGCTTTAGAGATTCCCTATGGCAAGAGCAAAAGGTCCTTGAGATAAAGGTGCAACTTTTCTCCCTCTCCCAACGTTGGCGTCTCCTTAAAGATTAAGCATCTTTCTTCAGGCTGGGAACCGATTGCAGCGCTCATCTGTGACCCCCCAGCCTGAGGCAACACACCTGCCACGCCACGGTGTTCACTGAGACAGCAGACGTGTCTGCCCTTTCCATCAATTGCTGTGCTGACAGAGCAGCCTCGTGACTATTGTAAAAGGGACACTTCAATCATATGTGAAACATACTCTTTGATTGGTTACCCTTTTGTACCCTACTTCTTTGGAGTGCTCTGTTCCTTTGTGGAAAGACTCTCCCGGGTTATAATCCTAAGATTTAAGCTCAAAATAAACTCACCTAAATTTTCACTTATAGATTGGTTATGGATTATTTTCATGGACATCTCTTTACATGACAAAGGAAAGAACATGAAAAAAAAGTTAAAATGGTATCAGTGCAGGTGGGGTCTGGTCATTGAGTGATCCCATGACTTTTAGACAAGAATCAAATCGGATTAAGTAAAGGTCAGAAGCCACCACCCAAATCAGTTACATGAGATTGCCAGACAGCAACCAACTTAAGTTCTTGCCTTCCCCATTAAGAGTTTCTAGGGACAAGGTCATCTCTCTTCTTCTTCCTGGTACAGAGAGGGAGGCACCTTTTACAGATAGAGATTTACCTTACAAATGTAAATGTGTCCCAAGAAGGGCAAGTTCCATTCCCCAGAGCCTCCTTCCCTGTCCCAGTTTATCAAAAGCAATCAGCCCCAAACAATCCTGATGCCAAAGAGACATACCTCGGGGTGGCCAATTTCAGGTCCCTACAAGGTCATCCCCCCTTCCTTCACAAATGCAAATATCTCTCAAAGAGCAAGCAAATTCCAGTCCTCAGAGCCTGCTTCTCATCTGCAGTTTTAAAAGTAACCAGCCTAAAATCCTCATCAGTCATGAAACCGAACGAGTCTGGACACAAGGGGCGGCTCCGTCTCCCCGAGTTTTCTTTCCAGAATGCACCCCGGGTTGACTCTGCTGAGCTCATGGCCTTACCCAGCTCTATGACCTCTGACCCCTGCCCCCTTTCTCTCGTCCTTTCAGCTACAGGCTGCCGAGGTCCAGACCACAAATCTCCAGAGGTGCGCAGGGCCAGGTTCCTTCCGGTGCCGGGCCTCTGCTGTGCCATGCTGCTCCTGGGAGCACCCGCCTCCTCCCCTCCACTGCCCCCAAACCTGGCCCTCCCTCAGGCTCTCACCAAATCCTCACATGCCACCTCCTCCAGGGAGGCCTCCTGGCCTGCCACTCCCGGCCCCCTGCTCCTTAGCTAGCCCGTCTGCTTCCCTGTGTGGGGGGGTGGCTTTCTCTTCCCCAAGGCAGGGTGGGCACTCGGGCCTCCTGTGCCGGCCACAGGGGTCCTGGAAGACGAGGGCTCAGCTTCCCCGAGCCAGGGCTGGGGAGGCGGGTGGGGAGCCCGGTTCTGGGCCCAGGTGGCGGGAGCCGAGCGGCAGGACGGGGCTGCCCTGACCTACCTGCATTAGTGACCGGTCCATTTGCAACACCCGCAGCAAGTGCAGGTTCCCAATGAGCGGCAGCGGGCGAGGCCCAGGGGGCCAGCGAGGGGTGGGGGCCGGGGCGCGGGCGCAGGTGCGGAGCAGCCCCCAGAGCCCCAGGAGGCCCAGGAGCCCGAGGAACCCCAGAAGCAGCAGGGCCATGCGGACGGCTGCCGAGGCCCCAGCTCCCCTCCCGGGGCCGCCGTCCCCACCCTGAGCCTTATGGGCCTCCGCGAGGGCGTGCCAGCACCCCACCCACCCCCACCACCCCGAGAATGTGGAACGAGCAGTTTGCAGGGGACAGCCAGGCGGCTTAAAGCGACAGGCGTGTGTGGAATGTGGGGTCGAGTCGGTGGCAGGGAGCTGTGGGACGGGCTGCTGTCTGGGGGGCCGGTGTCCAGACCCGGGGCTTGGGGCACCCTCGTCCCTTTCCTTGCTGGAGAGAACACTGCGTGGTGGCCGGGCTGCCCCTCCTGGCAGGTCTCGGCCCTCTGCCTCGGTCTCCCCGTCAGAACCAGAGCTCCCTGGGCTTTGGGACCCGGGTCCTAGTTCTGAGGGAGGAGCCCCCGCCTTCCCCACGCTTGGCCCCCCTTGACAGGATCCCTGGAGCCGGAGGTCCATGGGCCTCCTCAACCCGCCACCACCTGTGTCCGCCAGCTCCTCTCTGACAGGGCCAGTGGGGGAACACCAGGCCTGGAGACCCCGGGGTGCCCACGAGGGTCTACACAGCAAACCCCTCAAATCCAGGGCCTTCGGAGGCACCAGCCGTGTCCCCACCAAGCCTCGGACAGCAAGCTTGCCCGCTCAGTGGCTTTGTGAGCACAGTCACCTGGGCAGGAGGCACCGGCCTGCCCTGGGACAGCGAGGGGCGGGGCGGGGGCTGGCCGCCCAGAGGGGCCCACTCTGCTAGTGGTGCTGGGGCTGGGGCAGGGCCCGCTGGGCGACAGGTGGCGGGGGTTATGAGGCCCTGTCCGTCTGTGCTGCACTCTGGTCCCCGAAACCCTGGAGGCCCGGCTGGGAGGGGAGGAGGTGCCACTTTGTCAAGGAGCTGCGAGGGGCGGGGGGGCTGTTGGCACCAGAAGTGGCTGGGCCTGCTTCAAGCCTCCTGCCCTGACATGAGGCAGCTGGAACCCCATCCCTGCCGGCCGGGCCCCTCACCTGGGGCCTGTCTCCCGGGGTGCCGTCCATGCCCCTGCACAAACCCCAGAGCCGAGGCAGCCTGAGGGCCCCCACCCCCTCCCAGCCTCGATTTGCACACCTCCTGCAACTGGGCTCTCATCACCTCGCAGGAGGACCGTCCTGTCGCACAGCCGTGGGGCTGCCGTGAGGGAGGACGGCTCGCTATCCTCCGGGCCTCTGGGTCGTGCGGGCTGAGCGCCTGGTACCAGGGCCGCTGCTGAGCACACCGGCTGGGGGTCCTGTTGTCAGCGCCGCCTGAAAGCTAAGATAAACCACGCGTGGTTGACATAGGTTAGCATAAGGGAAGCCATCTGATAGGGGGAACCGTGTTAGGACCCCAACGACCCCAGTCCACAGGACACCCGCCTCCTTGTCAGCAATGCTCTAGTTTGCACGTAGCCTAGATCAGCAGGCACCTGCGTGTGAGAGAGATGCGTGCTCTGCCCTTTTCACGGCCTCGGCTTGTACGGTGAGCTCCCTATTCCAACAGGGCGATAACTGAGCTCTCCAAGTTTTCCCAGAGATGTCCTCTGGGAAAAAGCCCTCCGCTGGTGCCGTCACCGGTGATGATCTGGAATCTCAGGGACTCAACAGCAGATGGTCGACATCCTGAGACCCCCCTTTTCCAGCCCGTTTGCCCTATATAACTGCTTCCGGATGTTGTGGTTTTAAGATGGTTCCCTAGGACACCAGTCCGCTGTCTTCCCCTTGCTGGCAAGCTTTCTCTCCCACCGCCTTGCCTCTGGGCTGTCAGCTCATCTTTGCACCAGTAGAAGGCCCGTCCGGAAGTCACGCTGTCGGCCCAGGACAGTTCACTGAATTCGTTCAGGAAGCATGTATGGAGCCCCCCCGACCCAGTGTGTGCCAGGCTGAGCCAGCAGCTAGGGCTGCAGATGATCCTAAAAGGGCCCCCAGGGCCCAGCGGGGGAAGCCCATGTGGCAGTGGCTTTGCCACCAACAACGCCCCGGGCGTTGGAGCTGGAGAGGCCAGTCACAGCGGGAAGGGCATTCTGGCAGAGGGAACAGCCTGTGCGAAGCCTGGAATGTGAGCAAGCAGGGGCCATGCAGGCAGCGTGAGGAAGGAGAGCTGGCTGGCCCTAATCACGGCTGTGGGAGCCATGAGGGGACTGAGCCAGGAAGGATGCTCTGGCAGGAGGCGCTGGAGGCCAGGAACACGGGGTCCATGCGCACGCACGCGCCCGCGCGCATGTGTGTGTGTGTGTGTGTGTGTGTTTCTACACCCTCCTCCTTCAGCTCGGTGAGGCCTGGGCGCCTACGAGTCGCTCTGGGCACAAGGCCCAGCTCTTGGCGCAGCCCTCCTGGGCGCCTGAGGGGCAGGTGGGGTGCCCTGTGGGGCGGCTGTGCAGGTGGACCCTCTGGAACCAGGTCCCTGCTGAGATGAGTTCTGGCGTGCGGCCTGCAGGACCCGTGAGCTCCTCCTGGCAGCCTAGCGTGGTCGCCCCCATTTCTCAGAGAAGGAAGCAGGGCTCAGCTGTGAGGCATTAGCAGCCCCCACTGGGCCGCCGGGTGCGTCAGTGGGCAAGCGGGATCAGGGCGGGGCCCCATAGCATCCACTACTCCTCTCGGTACCGAGCACTTTGACCAGCTGTCTTTTCAGTGTCCCACTGTCCAGCGAGGCGGGGGCGTAAAGTGAAGGGCGCAAGCTTGGGGACCAGATGCAGCCGTCAGATTCCTGCCACTTGCTCACAAGCTGTGCCTCCTGGGGCAGTGGCTCCCCGTCTCTGAGCCTCAGTCTGCCCAGTCTGCACCCTGGGCATCCTGATCCTGGTGGGCGGTTGGCTGCTAGGATTTAGTGTGGACGAGCCAGCAGCATGGGACTGTGGGAAGCTGGCAGACTGGCCCCTGAGCGTGGGGCCCCATGGACCGGGCGGCGGGGGAGGCCACCTGGAGCTTCTCAGAGCCCGTCCGGCAGGGCTGAGGCTCAGGGTCATCAGGGTCAAATCTGGGCGACATGGGTGTCAGTTAAAACGTGAAGCAGGCCCACCCCACTACCTGGGCTCACCCCGCCCTGCACCCCTGACCTACAGTTCTGCGCGTCCCAGAGGTCACAGCCAGGGACTTGGATGGCAGAGAGGCCAGGGTTTGGGAAGCAGGGCAGTCGGCAGAATGACGGCCCCCAGAACGTCCACGTCCTGATCCCCAGAGCCTGTGACCACGGCAGGTTCCTTGGCAGAGGGAATGGAAGGCAGAAAATGGAGCTGATCTTGGAGTGGGGAGATGATCCTGGACCATCCGTGGGCCCAGGGGGTTCAGGGTCCAGAAGGAGGAGGAGGAGGAGGTAAGCCAGAAAAGGGGCCACGTGGGAGGCCTGGGGATGGGCGGAGGCCGGGCCGAGCCCGGGAGCCTCCAGAGGAACCAGCCATGCCCGGATTGCAGCCCTGGGAGCCCGCTCGGACTTTGGACCCCTGGATGGCAGGGAATGAACGCACATGTGTAAGCTTCAGGAGTGGGCATTCGGGTCAGAGGCCACAACCTGTGAGCTCTGGAGTCGCACAGCTTTAGCCCCTTAGGGGAGTCCTGAGGCCAGAGCAGGGAACTGGATGGGGGAGGGCCGAGGTTCTAGAAGAGTCCGTGGGATGAGCGCCTGTCCTGATTGCTCTCAAAGTCCTCCTTCTGGGAGCCCCGACTCCAGATGGATCCTTCCAGAGCCCCTCGTCCCTTCTGGGGCAGCTCGGGGTCAGTCCTCCCTGCAGGGGGGCAGGCCGGGCCGCTGTCTGCAGTGTCCGTGGGTCCCGAATGTGGCAGACCCTGCTGACGGTATGGCCCGGCCTTGGGAGGTCCCTGCCGGTGGCCCCCAGGGCCACCTTCCCTCCAGAGACCGGGTGTTTCAAACAACAGAAGTCCGTCCTCCGTGGAGAGCCGTCTGCACTGCGGGGCAGGCCTTCCTGCCTCTTCCAGCTCCTGGCGGCTGCTGGTGCTCCTTGGCCCCCGTGATGCAGGGTGAGCGCACCTTCAGGTCCTCACCTTAGTCACGCTGGCAAGGACCGGGTGGGTATATCCTTGGCGGTGTCGCCAGTCAACACACTGCGTGTTTGGCGGAGTCTCGTGTGTATGTGTGTAGCTGTTAGTCGGGACGTTTATCCATTTACGTGGATAACGGACACACCAGTGGGAACGTCCCCAAGTCTCCCAGGGCCCTCGGTGAGGGGAGTCCCCCTCCCGTGTGTCACGAGCTTCCTTCTGCCCCTGGGCCCCTCCTCCCTCTGTTCTTGCCTTTATTTTTAAGGTAACCGTGTGGCTGGGGTCGGACGGACGCCACCCTCTCTGTAACTGTTGCCTCGTCTCTGGGCTGGGCGTGCGATGCGCTTTCCGCTGTTAAGACTTCCTGCTGAAAAGTCTGCGTGCAAGCATCTTTGGGCACAGCTGCAAGGGATGCTGTCAAATCAATTCCTAGAAACGGGGCCCTGAGCCTAGAGGTTGCTCCTTGTTGGATCCTGGTGGACGTACCCACCAGGCTCGGCAATGTCCTTGCCCCCCCCCACCCCCCCCCCCAAGGGCGCCCATGATGGAGGTCGCCAGGAGGAGCCCCCACCTCCCGGGTCCTTGCTCTGGGTGCCCCGTCCTCTCGCTGTGCCTCCATGCCCCCACCCACAACATCCGATGCCACACGCTAAGGGGGCTTCCGGGCTCCGTCCCGCCCTCACTCTTCTCTGTCCACACCTCCTCTGGAGGCCAGCATGCCCGTTTTCTCAGCACCAAGAACGGTTTTCAAGCTCATGACTCCCTCGCTTCGAGGTCCTGCCCACAGCTCCTGGCTTCTGGAAAGGCCCCTCCAGCCGCCCACGTGGGGCCTTCCTCGTGACTCACGCATCTGAACCCAACCGTTCTGTGCCAGTCGGGACGCTTTATAGGGGAAAAGAGCCCCAAACTGGCTGGAGCGGCGTCCTGGGTCAGATGGCGTCCCCCCGCAATTCATGTCTACCCAGAACCTCACAATATGACCTTATTTGGAGACAGGGTCTTTGCAGACATGATCTAGTTCAGACAAGGTCATCCTGGATGAGGGTGGGCCCTAGGAGACACAGGCTCAGAGGGAAGACAGCTATGCCATGACAGAGGCAGAGATGGAGGATGCAGCCACGAGCCAAGGGTGCTGGGAGCCCCAGGAGCTGGAGGAACAGGAAAGACCCTCCCTGGGAGCCGCCAGATGGAGCGCGGCCCTGCGACACCTGGATTTCAGACTTCTGGCCTCCAGAGTGGGGTGCGGATAAGCTTGTGGTGTTTAAGCCCCCCGTTTGTGGTCCTTTATTACAGCAGCCCCGGGAGACTCAGAGAAGCAGCGTTCAGAAATGGGGAAAACGGGTGACCCCGTGTCCCTCCACCGTCAGCCTCCAGGTCGTCGTCTGGCCAGCCTGCCTGAGCATCGCTTGACCCTCCCGGGAGCTCGCTTTATCTGACTTACCCTTTATTCCTGACGGGGCCCAGGGCCATAAAGCTAGACCTTCACTCATAGAAAATACGGAAGCTGCAAGCGATTTTTTTTTTCCTGTAAAAGTGTAAATGATTTCTTTCTGGCAGAAAAGATCATCCCAAAGGTCGTGGTTTTATCATCCTGTAAGATATTAACCAGTGCTGTGTCCAGCTCGTCCATCTCATCCCGCTTTCCTGCTTTTCCTTGGCCTAGGTGTGCATCCATCAGGGTTCTGGCATCTTCTTTGAGTCAGCTTTGCCACCTAGCCAAGTTCCCCCGTTAATGGGTTAAATACAACTGGACACGCGCTCGGTATATATTTGTCTGAGAACTATGTTCTCAGCCCTTTGAAAATTATGCTTTGACAGCAGAATTTATTAAAGTGGAAAGATCAGTCCCAGCTAGCTTCAGGCAAGGATCGATCCAGGGGCTGGATGAGGTCATAAGGATTTGGATGGATCCCCCTCCCTTCTTGGGTGGGTGGCTTCCTTCTCGATGGGCTCTCTGCTCTGGGTGTCTGCCGCCCTATCCCGCCTCCTCCCAGCTGTGGTCCAGTGGGAGGTTCCGGGGGCTCCATGCTGGTGCTCAATCGGAAGCCTGGGGATTGTTCTGGTCCGACTTGATTGGCCAGGCCCAGCCGGCCAGATGCCCAGCCCTGAGCAATCCCAGTGGCCAGGGGGACGCAATGCTCTGACTGGCTGGCTTAGGTCACACTGACCTTGACACCCGAGGGTGGGGGGTGTTCCCCAGAAGGGTTTGGAGTTACATGGACCTCATTCCACACTCAGCCCCTCCACGTGTCAGGGCGGTGGGTGACATCTTCCAGCCATGGCCACGGGAACATCGCCCAGCCCACGAGCTCTTCATATAATTTGCCCTCCTCCCATCAAGAGCAGGGTCCCTGCCCTGGAGCCTGGGTGGGGGCTCATGACCATGGCCGAGGTGACACAGGTTCCACCTGCTTCCCTTGGGGTCCTGGCATGTAGGATTTGGCCGCTGTGCCGTGAGGAAGCCCATGCAGCCACACGCAGAGGAGCCACGGCCCATGGGACCCTGGCCAGGCTCCCAGCGGCCTGAGCGCACCATCTCAAAGGGGGTCTTCCAGCCTGAGGCCACAGGGGGCTGTCTCCACCAAGGCCCACCCACAGGGCACCAGCAGAGCGAAGGACTCTGCCATTTCATGCCACCAAGTCCGGGCTGCCTGTCCCCGTGGTGAGTACCTCATCCACTGGGTGCATAACCTCCTGCAAGCGCCTTGATCTCTGTGATTCTCCGTGTGTGAGATGAGGGTCACACACCTGCCCAGCTGGGCTCATTCTTTAAGACATATGAGCTGAACCCCTATTGTGCGCCGGGCACTGTTCTGGGCCCCGAGATCCCATGCAAAAGAGCCCAGCACAGAGACGCCTTCCAAAATCACTTCCCTTCTCTGCCAGCTAAGTGTCTTGTATAAAGCAACAATCCTTTGCCGAGTATAGACCTGTCAATTAAAAGCCGGCTGTCACCTTGCGGTCACCGGGTCTCCAATGCTTCAGCGGTCCCTCAGGGCCACTAGACTGAGAGGCTGCGGGTGACCGTGTGGGGAGGGCTGTCCCCGTTACCGCTAAGTGGTGAGAGCTAGTCGAGTGGAAAAGGGCTATTTGCTGGGTAATAAAAGCTCCATTGTTCACAGCCCTGGAAATGTATTAACGGACAACCTAGCTCGCAGCCCCCCGGTGCCGGCAGTGCAAAGTGGTTGTTTATATGGCAAGAACAAGGGGCAGTTCTCCTTTTGTCGTTTTAAGTGGGCCCAGAGCCCCAGGCCGATCGAACCCCTGACAACTGGAATGGGCTCTCCCTGCGGACCCCCGCTGTCCAGCCCAGCAACATCCAGTGCCAGCGCCGTGCTCGTCCCGGACACGCGGAGCAGAATCCCACCCCAGGCACGGAGATCCAGGGCGTGGGACTTGTCGACCTGGCACTTCTCTGCAGCCCCCTCAGTTGCTGGAATTAGCTCCTCCTCCTGGCATTAGAAGGAGCTGGTCACGTCAGGGCCCTGGGGGTGAAGAAGCCTGTCCAGAGGGGCCGGCCGGGGAGCTCAGTGCCACTGAGGACCCTGGGTGCTCATCTCCAGGGCTGGCACTCGGCTAGTGCTCCGTAGCAGCGAGGTGGGAGCCTGGGGCGGACGCCCCTCAGAACCTCCAGGAGGACCCGGCCCGGCGACACCTCCATCTCAGACAGCTGGAGAGAGGAAACTTGTGCCGTCCTAAGCCGCCCTCATGTGGTGCTTGGCCGTGGCGGCCGCAGGAAGCTAACACAGTCACACGGCACTGAACGAGCGGGACAGGGTCAGAGAAACGCGTCACTGGGCGATTTCATCGTTGTGTGAACATCGTAGGGTGTCCTCACTCAAACCCACATGGTCCAGCCTGCTACACACCTCGGCTACGTGGTGCTGATCTTATGGGACTCCCCTCGTCTACGCAGTCATAGACCGAAACCTTGTTCGTTATGCGGCGCACGACTTTACTCACTCCTTCTCACCAGGCAAACCCAGGATTAGGCCCTGGTGCCCACGGGGAAAAGCCCTGCCAACACTGGGGAAGCAGAGACGACTGACCCAGCCTGCCAGGACCTGCGAATCTGCCTGCCCTGGGCTTCATGTGGATTGAAGCTGTGTGTGTTTGGACAAGCTGCTGAACCTCTCTGAACTTTCATTTCCTCACTGCTGGGCACCTATCACCGGGCTGCTGAGAGCATCAGACACGGAAACAGGAGAGGCTGGAAGAGCAATGGGCCCACGTGGGGTCAAGGCCTTTCAGAACCCAGCTGGGGCGGGCCCGGGCATCGATGGGCGGGGCCTGGGCGACGAGGGGCGGGGCCAGTTGTGAGGGGGCGGGGTGTGGGCTATCAGGAGGCGGGGCCTGGAGTGGGGGGCGGAGTCCTGGCAGTGAGGGAGGAACCCGGGCACCAGGGGGCGGGACCTAGGCTTAAGTAGGCGGCAGGGGGCGGGGCCTGGGCGGCAGGGGCGGGGCCTGGGCGGTGAGGCCCCCGAGGCGGGGGCGGGGTCTGTGTGACGAGGGGCTGATCGCCGTTCGACGCGCTCGGCGCTCGCGCGGGGCCTGCTCGGCGCTCGGCCGGCCTCCCTACGTACGGCGCGCGTCGCACTCGGAAGCTCCGGGCGGCGCCATCATGTCGACGGCCATGAACTTTGGGTCCAAGAGCTTCCAGCCGCGGCCCCCGGACAAGGGCAGCTTCCCGCTGGATCACTTCGGTGAGCGGCGGGAGGCCCAGACCCCGGCCCGGGCAAGCCGCGCAGCCGGGTGGGCCCCTGGCGTCCGCGCGGGGCGCAGGTGGGGAAACTGAGGCTCGGCTCAGCCCCCCTCCCCCCGCCCAGGGCCTCTCCGCCGTGGTCGGGGGGTGGGAGCCGGACCAGGGAGGGCCCCTCAGGCTGGGGGCTGTGGTGTCACCAGCTGTCACCGTCGTCGAGTCCGCTCTTCGTAACCTCGGGGCTCGGACCCTGGGCCAAACCGGAAATGCCGCGGTCGCGCCCTTTGTGTTTGAGTCTTGGCTTCGGGCGAGCTCTGTGGAGGTTAGGGCTTTGAAATTGATGGGTTTCACACATTATTTCTAGATTGCTCTTTGTTTCCAGACACACAGCCAGGGTCCGCCGGGTGACACCGTGCGCCCGCCCCCGCCCCGGGTCTCCCCGCTGTGGGTGGGCTCGGCCCGGGGGTGGTTTTCTGCGCGTTTCTGGGGAAAACAGGCTCCGGAAGGAGATGCAGCGCTGCCGGGGGATTGGGAGGCTGCGGCGGGAACGCGTCCCGTTTGCACCTGTCGCAGAAGATGCTGTTCCTTCCTCGTTCCAGGCGAATGTAAGAGCTTTAAAGAGAAGTTCATGAAGTGCCTTCGCGACCGCAATTTTGAAAACGCTTTGTGCAGAAATGAATCCAAAGAATATCTGGAATGCAGGATGGAGAGGCAAGTACCCCCCCCAACAGCCGCGGCTTCTCCCACCCCCCACCTGTGCCACCAAAGCGTTTTGGCCCAGGGGTCAGGGCAGTAGCCTCTTCCCGGCCGCGGGCTCGGCCTCCGTGTTTCGGGGCTGCAGACCCTCTGGCGCCTGACATTGAGGCTCATCCGGGTGAATTGTGCCTAAGTCGATGGGCAGTCCCGGGACTTTTTCTTGAGCGACAGCGTTGTCCGCCAGTGCATTGCTTGGAGGATTTTCTCTCCAGATCTGGGAGCTTCAGACCCGTCATTAAGGTTTCGGGATCGTGCACGTACAGGTGCCGACTGAGTTAAAAGATGGGAGGGTTGTGGCACGCACTGCCTTTCTTTCACATTCTCAGACCGTAGAAATATGCATTCTGTGCTTTGTTCCGCCCAGACTCGGAGCTGTTAGGAATGTGACGGGGAGACAATGGCTGTTTAAGAAACAGTGAAAGATGAGGGACTCGTCCTGTCTCCACCAGGATTCACCAGGGCTCCCTTTTAAACAAGACAAACATGTTTCTAACTTGATCCGTTGAGATTTTACTTAAAGTCAGGACTGTTCTAACCCTTAATGGGGTAGAGCGTGTGGAGTTATGTGGTGGGGGTGGAAACGTCTTTCTCTGCCTCTGGAGCCCCCCTCCTTAGCTCACTCGGGAATCTGGTCTTCAGGCAGCCTTGTCTCACAACGGGCAACATAAAACAGTCCACTTTGGCCCCATTTCCATTTTCCAGTCACACACGCAGACCTTCCCCTCACGGCACCATCTGTGGTGCTTCCCAGGCCCACAGGTGTGCTGAGGGCCGTCTGTGGACGTTAGGGACTTTGGGGTGGTGGGCCTTCTTGGCACGTGGCCCTCAGGCGAGGCCCTTGTTCTGCCTTCCGAGCTGTTCGGGCTCACAGGAGCTTAGATCCGACAGAGGGCCACCCTGAATGCTTTAAATAGCGCGCTGGTGGGACCCACGTGTCTGAACGGCTGTCTTTTACACTGATGCGTCTTTACGAACTGGAACTGGGTGAGTGTCTTCTTGGTGCTGCCACACTTTGGAGACAGAGTGTGGGGCCGTCGCGCCCTGTCTGAGCAAGTCACAACGCTCCGAAGCGCACCTTAACCGTCCCTCAGCCGATGCAGTGCCCGCAGCCCCTGCTTGGGGCTGCTCCAGATGGCTTCTCTGGCCTGGGTCCCCAGAGGCTCCGGCTCGCCTGGGGTCGACGTCTCTTTACCATCTTCACCGTTTGCCTGACGACTGTCTGTTTTTCTTTTAGGCAGCTAATGGCTCAAGAACCGCTGGAGAAGCTGGGGTTCGGAGATCTCATAGATGGGAAGTCAAAGACCAAAACCCAGTCTTGATGGGAGGAAGGCCGCCGGCTGTGTCGGGGGTCGTCAGGGACGGAGTGTGCTGCATGGACCTGTCACCCTGACTGTGTACTTCCTGAGGAGTGTGAGTTAGAAAGGGGCTCTTGGAATGTCCTTGAAACAGTCAGATGATGTCAGAGTAGGCATCCTCTCTGTGGTGCACCCGTAGCCAGGATGCGGCTTGTCTCTGGAAGCTTCCCAGATTATTCTGAACAGTTACTGTTCTTTTTAGATTCTCATTTTCCCCAGGGGTGTAAGGCTTCATCTTGAAATCCAAGTATGTGACAGTGTCCCCAGGGAGGCCCGTGACAGACAGGAGGCCAGCGTGTTGAGCACCGACTGGGTCAGTGAGCGGCACCTCGGCCCTCCTGTGAGGTGATGAGTTTCCATGATGAGACTCTGCGCGTCTTTTCAGGGCTGACGTGCTGAACGCTCACGAACCTCTGTTGTGTAGACGGACACTGTCAGAAAACCATTCCCCAACAGAGTGGTTTCCTTTTGTATTTGTAAACATATATGCTAGCTTATTTCCTTTTTTTTTTTTTTAACAAAATAAGTATACAAACTAGGAAGTGAGTAATAGAAGTCGCCTGGCTTTGGACGTATTTGACGTCTTGATCTTTTCTTCATAATGCCCGAATCCCGCGTATCTTTCTGATCAAGGGGTTGTTTTCTGATTTGTATCAGACTATATTTATAAAACTAGATGTTTGATTTGAATAACTCCTTCATTGTAACTCTGGAAAATAGAATGTCAGTACATTTGCGGTGTGGCTTACATGGTCGTCTTCCCGTTTCTTTACTCTAAGAACGCCCACACCTGCCTCTGGGTCCCCGAGCGTGTGCTGGAGGATGTCCTGTAGCATCACGGTTCCATCCACCGGTGCTGAGAGCAGTCGTTCTCGGCCGGGCTGTTTCCAGAATTGACTGCAGGTCATTTAAACCTCACAGGTGTCCAAACCCTCAGCCAGGGTTTCTGGGGTGATTGGGAGTGTGGCCAGGGTTCAGAACCATGGGCAGAAGGCTCTGGGCCTGTTTCCCCTCGGACCTGCCCCCGTCGGTTGCTTTCCCCAGCTCCCGGTCAGCTGGCTTTCGTCCTGGTGTGGCCAGTGGCGGATGGTGTTGGCAGAATCCAGGGTGTGTCCCTTCTGGGCTCTGAGTCTTCTCCAGGCTTTCGAAGGTGGGGGCAGCCGGCCTAGATTCCCACCTGGGCTCCAGGAAGTCACCGCCCTCTGCTCCTCGGCCGTGGGTGGCAGAGGCGTCTCGCCCGCATCTGTCCTCTGCAGTAACGTCCCTCTCTTTTCAGTCCGCGGTGGTGCGTGTCTCCTGGTCGGGCCCTGCCTGTATCACGTCCCTCCCACGGCTGGTTCCATCTCGCTCAGCGCCCTTTACCATGTTCACGGTTTAGCTCCAACTCCTGCCATCTGCAGCTTGTCGCTGCTCATTATGTGATCTCTGTCTTGCGCTTCTAGTTGTGCTGCAGGTTTTTTTGCATATTATTGCCTAGTTTATGAAAAGTGTTGATTTTTTTTTTAAGATTTTATTTTTTCATTTTTCTCCCCAAAGTTCCCCAGTACCTAGTTGTATATTCTTAGTTGTGTGTCCTTCTAGTTGTGGCATGTGGGACGCTGCCTCACTGTGGCCTGATGAGCGGTGCCATGTCCACACCCAGGATTCGAACCGGTGGAACCCTGGGCCGCCTCAGCAGATCGCTTGAACTTAACCATTCGGCCACGGGGCCGGCCCCAAAAGTCTTGATTTTTATTGCCAACTGAGCCATCAAACTATTTTGTGCTTTCTAACAGTACAGAAGGACGCATGCACAAGGTTATACGTTGCGGCCCTTTTTGTAATTACAGAGCATTGAAGTGGCCCCAATGCCCGTGCATGCGAGTCCTCGCATCTCCCGTGTCTCCTCACAGCGGGCGCTGCAGCCGCAGCAGGGAAGTGGGGAGAAGGGTGGGGACCCACACTGGCCAAACCCACACGGAGCAACTTCACACAGGAACATGCTGTGAGCTGAGGACAGCAGAGTCCCAGAGGGTATCTAGTGTGTTAAAGAGAAAGAGAGCCAAGAAGCCATACAGATAGCTGCATATCCGTACAAAAGGGAAATTCAGGAAGGACAAACCACAAACTTCTCGAACAGTCAGGAGCGGGTGGGCAGGCTCACGAGCGCCACCTCTCTGTACCTTTTACTCTCGTTCTGACTCTGGACCACACTCGTGTTCTGCATGCTCAAAACACAAGCTGAGATGTGGGGGGACCCACAACGGAGCACCAACGGTACCAACAGCCCAAGCCCAACCGATTACAAAGGCCAGCTCTGACCAGCCTGAAGGGGCGGGGGGACGACTCGCCGAAGTAACTTTGGAAAACAGCATTTTGACCAAAGCTAGAGACAAAGAGACAGAATTCTGTGCTCTAGTTAGTGAATTTGTTTTTCACACGGACGACAATTCTGAAACTATGCATATTCTAAGATTGAAAAATTAGATGTTGTGGGTAATGGGAGCCGGGTGTGTGGAACTCCTGGTGTTCTAACGTATAAAGGCAGCCAGATGTGGAAACAGATGCAGGGGTGTGTGTGAGTGTGTGCATGCATGAGTGTGCGCGTCTCCATACAAGTGTTCCCCAGCTCCGTGCACCCAGGGTCCTGGAAGCAGCAGCACCCTGAACAGGATGCACGCCCAGCGCCGGATCTTGGATTGTAAGACCGCTCTCTGCCGAAGGAACCAGGGCCCCTCGAAGGGATGGCTGACTCCAGGCCGGGGCTGGGAGAGCCCAAGGTGAGCCTCGACCGTCTTGTGTCGGAAAGTAAGGCACTGCTGCAGAGCAGTGGGGCTTGTCAGAAGGACACAGGCGGCCGCGTGAAGGAGACCCAGTGGCCACATCAGGGACACTGGGCAAGAAAATGAAGACCATGACAGGGTCTAGCCCTCAGAAGGCATTTCCACCCAGGAGCCCCTGCCGGTAGAATGAATAGTGGAATTCATATCAGTCGGGGAGGGGCAGCTCCTGACGCTGACTAAGGCAGCAGGAATGGCGGGAGGAGAGTCCCCGCTGGCACCTTCCTGGGTGATAATGCCTGCAGACAAGGCCAGCAGCCGGTCCTGGAGTCAGTGGGCAGAGTGGGATGGGGAACGGGGTTTGCCTGCCCTGGAGGACCTCCCCATCAGGCCCTTGGTGATGTCACAGGGAACAGCGGGGACCTCACAGTGTGGGCCCCTGGACCGAGCGGTCACCACAGCTCGGGCCCCGATCCCCTGCCCTAGGCAGGCGCAGCATCACTTCTGTGGTTTTCATGCCAGAAATGCCTAACCTCAATCTAATGAGAAAACACCAGACAAACCCAAACTGAGGGACATTCTACGGAATGAAGACCAGCACTCTTCAAAGTGTCAGGGTGCTAAAGACAAACTGTCTGAATTGCTGCCCCCACCCCAGGGGTCCAAGGAGACGTGAGGCTAATCGCTCAGGTCCTGGGCCGGGAAGGGCGGTGGGGGCCAGTCGGCGAGACATGAAGATCTCGGAGAGCTCCCGGGATGTTTGATTCTTGTTCTGTCATTATGTAAGATGTTATTTGGGGAAGCTGGGCTTACGAACTCTGTCCTATTTTTGGAAGTCTGAAATTATTTCAAAACAAAACGTTAAAATATTTTGTACTAAACTCTTTGTAGTTGAACTTTCTATATACACAATTGAGTGAATTCTTTTCTGGAAATAACTTTCAGTGAATTTCAAAAAGGGTATCGCAGACATAAGTGGTTTCAGCAAGTCAGGAGAGGAAGCAGAGAGAGGAGCTGACTTCTTCACGAAGGAACCTGTGGTTTTCTAGATGTGCGTGCTGAAAATGCAGTGCTTAGCGATGCAGACGTCCTGTCTGTCCTGCCAGGCTCCCAGGAGGTATTTTTGGTAGTGCGTCATTTGTCACGTAAAGCACGCGTTTTGTCTCATCGTCAGGATGAGCCAACGGACGGCGTTATGAAAGGCACCGAAAGCCACTTTCCAGAATGGTTCCCCAGTGCTCCCCTTAGGTGGGAGATAGGTCGGAGAGGTCAGAGGCAGCAAGGGTCTGGCCTGGGGCCCCTGCCGCCTGCCCAGGAAGATGAGCCCCACCTTGGTCTGGCCCACGCGCGCCCCTGGGAGGGGGTGCAGGATGTCCCCAGGGCCTCCGCACGAGTCACATCAGGGGAAGCTTGAGGCTCAGGGCTGTGTCCTCCCCTGTCCCCCGTGCGTCCCTGCACTCTGCCAGCCCTGGCCCTCCCAGCCTTCAGGCGCAAGTCCTGTTAGTTTCCTGCTGCAGCGCTGACAAGTGACCACAAGCTCCTGGCTTAAACAACACAAATTTATATTCCTGTTCTGAGGTCAGCTGGGGCTGCAGGGCTGCACTTCCCCCAGGGGCTCCGCGGAGTCCTTCCCTGCCTCTTCCAGCTTCTGGCGGTGCCTGCTCTCCTTGGCCCGTGGCCCCTCCTCCATCCTCAGAGCATCTGCTCCCCGACTGCTTTCGTCCTGTCCTCACGCCACCTTCTCTGACTCTGACCCCCCCCCCCCCTTCTAGGGACCCTCTCGATGACATTCCCCCCGACAATCCGGGATCCTCTCCCATCTTGAGGTCCCTGATGTAACCTCCTCTGCAGTCAGGCTCACAGGCTCTGGGCACGGGCACGGGCACATGGACATCTCTGGGCCATTGCTCTGCCCACCACACCTCCCTGGCCCGTGAAGAGCTCTAGCAGTGGTGTGGAAGGGACATGTGGGGGACACCCTCGGGTCCCTGAGCAGCTGGCTGGCAAGGAGCTCAGCAAATGTCCATGCCCAGAGAAGGCTGGGTCCTGCCCTAGAGGACATGTGCCCCGGCAGCTGTGGGGTCTGTCTCCATTTTCCGCAGCAACTGGTCATGGCTTGGGTTTTCCCAGGGCTGAGTTCAAACCCCACGTTGCTCTGTGATCTTGGGTGCTGACTTTGTGCTGCGCCTTGCTGGCCAACAACGAGAGTGGGTGTGCACTTGATAAACAGGGTCAGAGGGTCAGGACCAGCCATTGCCTGAGTGGCCTGGCCCTTCTCCCTGGAGCGCTGGTCCATCTAGATGTTTCCTAGTCTTACGTAGACAGGGAGGTGCTCGGAATCCTGTACAGCAGGTGCTCACGACGCCTGACCAGGTGACGGATTGTTGGCGCTACGTGGCTGTCCTCTTCGTATTTTCCTTTATGATTATGTTTTGTGACAAGCGTGTGTTATTTTTATAGAAACAATAAAATCATTAGTTTAAGAAAACCCACTGCGTTTAGAGTAATTTTATATCATCTATGAGTTGCATGCCTGTGGCTGTAATTGTATATTGTCCATAAATAGAGCCCAGTGTATCTTTCCTGGTGAAACTGCTGGCGTGCGTGTTGGAACGTGACACAGCCCTGCTGGCGTCCGCAGAGCACATGGGCCTGGCGAGGGGCAGCCTGATGTCCCTGCAGTCGTCGGGATTGGCCCTTTGAGGGAGGGGCCGTGTTGTCTGCCCCTGTGTCCCCGCAGGAAGCCGGCCCTCGGCGCCCCCGCACGCGGGCTGCTTTCTGTCCACGGGGCCCGCTTTGTGCTGGTCTTCACTGGCAGGGAAAGAGGGCCTGTCTGTGGTGCGGGGTCCCCTTGTGAGATCAGACACTTATGGATGAGAAGGCAGGGGTTTTATTGTGGCCAGAGACGCTCGAGTGGCTCTGTCGGAGCCTTGTGATAAATCGAGGGCTCTCCATCCTCCTCTGGAGGGACATGGTTGGGTTTCCCGGTGGCTTGCATCCCGTGCTGCCAGGCTGCCAGGCGCCTTAGATTTGGCTCTCCCACTGGTGGCCTGGAGGACGTTATCCGTCAGCTTACTTCCATTAGGGGACACACACCACGTGGCTGTGCCCACCCTGTGCTACGGGATGTTCCGACCCCGCTGTCATGTGGCGGCTGCTGTGCTCCCGGGAAGGTGGGAGTCTGGGTAGCATCGGCCCTGTGTGCGGTGCTGGTTGAACTGCTCCTCCGCGGCCCGTGTGGGCAGGGAGGACCCAGAATGCTCAAGGTCAGGCAGAGCAGGCCCCTCCCGGTGCTGGACTTGGGGGGTCAGCATGGTACAGGGCCCCTGCAGACCTGCCGGTGGTCCAGCTCCTGTCTGTGGCCGCTGGAAAGTCCTGAGAATTCCGTACCACAGCACAGGCCTCAGGCCTCTTGTCCCCTTGCCTTTGGAGGGCCCTCCAGCCTCTGTGCCCTGGTTAGCTCTTTTGTCACCTCTGGCAGGGCTGTCTTTCTGGAACGGCGCTCCCCTCTGGGTGTGCTTCACCACCTCTGGCTTCTGCAAAGTCAGGCCTGGTCCACCCCTCCCTCCCCTGGCCACAGGGGAGCCCCCGCCTTGTCGAGCAGAGGAGGGGCAGTTCTGGTTCTGTGCAGGCCCCGACAGTGTGGGCGTGGGCAGCTCGGAGATAACAGTAGCCCGAGGAGGCCTCCAGGTCCTGTGACAGGAGAGAGCTGGCCCCAGGAGCCACCCTGAGGCTGGGCCGTGGGTGGGAGGGAAACCTCCAAGCCTGGCTGCGGGTGACCTCCTGGGCGGCTCGGAGCTCAGGCTGAGCAGTCAGGCTTGACCCCGTGCAGTGGCAGCTGGTCATCAGAGTAGCCGTTCTGAGACCCATGTCTGACCAGGCGGGAGAGGGCCCTCTGCTCCCAGAGGGAGTGGAGCGAGCGTCCGGGGGTGTGTTCTCTGGAATCACCCTGCCCCTGCCCTATGCACAGCGAGCTGCCCCCGGCCAGGAGCCCCTCCAGCATGTCACCTGGGCTTCCAGTCCCCGGCACAGGCTGGGGGTGGGGATTTGGGGCAGGGGAGCTGTCCCCTGGCAGAGGGACTGCACAGGCCAGCTGCTTCTCAGGAGCACTGCTGTCGTCTCTGGCACACGTGCTTGCACACTCGGGCTCGCTCCACGCACAGTTCACTGGGCCCGCGGGTGCCGTGTTCTCTGGTGCACCCGCGTTACTCACCCTCTTCCCCCTGCCCGAGCCCCTCCCTCCTCCTCCTGGGGGACGCCCCTAGTCCCTCCAGGCCAGGCCTCAGTGTCTGCCCGCTGTCGCTGGGAGAGGTTCTCAGCTCCAGGGAGGGGCTGTAGTCGGCCTCACTGACACAGGTGGAGGGCCAGAGTAGGCTGTGCTGGAGGCGCCCAGTAATATCTGTGGAACTCATTGCTGTCGTCCAGCACTGTGGACGCAGCCGGGAGACAATCAGACAGCAGACTGAGTGTGCCCACAACTGCCCGGAAACCAGCGTCCAGTCAGCCCCTGGTCAGCCTGGAGCCTCCTCACTCGTCTCCTTTCTCCCTGCAAGTGGGAGGTGGCAGACGGAACCCTAGTTACTGCTGCCGAGCCCTGGAGAGGGACCGTGGGGATCACGGGCCAGGGAGTGCCCCGTTCCCAGTCTCATCCTGGCGCTCTCGAGGTTTGGGTGAGCATCTGTCTCAGAAGCACAGGTCGGCCCTGGCCCCTCCATCGTGGTGGTGGCCCCGGGAGACTCCGCCCTGCTGGGAGCCGCTGCGGAGATGGTAGACTGACTGTACAAAGGCTTCGTCCGCGGCCCGCCCCTCAAACCCTCAGGAGCTTTCCTTGCATCCTGCCTTGGCCTGCCTCCCATGTGGCTCCTGCTCTGGACAGCCGGCTGTGACCTCTCCAGGCCCCACGCGTTGGGGGTTCCAGGTAGAGCTATAGTAATGGGGCTGCAGCAGCTGGGGCGGGATACCGCCTCTCTTCCAATCCAGGGACGCCTCCACATGGCTCCTTGAGGGGACCTGCTTGGGCTTCCTCACTGCACAGCAGTCTCAGGGCTCCAGCAAGAGGGTGCAGCCAGCAGCGTCAGAGGAGGATGTCACTAACTGTCCCAGGTTCCGGGGAGGGACATAGACCCACCCTCTGCAAGGGGAAGAGTGTGCCAACTGTGTCACAGGTCTTGAACCCCAACATGATCTGGGGAGCGTTCCCTGGACGGGGGCTGAGGGCCAGTCCTGGCTCTGGGGCGGGAGATACTCAGCCAAACCTGAGAGAAAGCCCAGAGGCCAGAGGAGACTCAGGAACAACAGGCCCCCCCGCCCCCCCCCCCGTACCACGTCCCCATTGCCTGCAGCACTCTCCAGGGCTCAGCAATAAACCCGCAACTTCCAGTAGCTTCCGGGGGCCTCCGTTAGCCAGGGTTCTGCTTGCCACCTTCCACATTTGGATTTACAAACCCAGCTGCGGATGGGACTCTGAGCCACGTGGGGCCTTCCCGTGTTTCTGACCGCGCTTTCTGGATGCGAGGGGAAACGGTGCATTTGGGCCCCGGGGACGGAGCGCAGCCTGGCGATGGAAGCTTTGGGCTGTAGAGTGCAGGCCCCGGGGCGGCTCCCGAGGGGCCAGCAGTGTTGGAAGGACAAGGGTCTGGATGGGTGTCGGGGGCTGGGCTGGGGACACTCCCAGGGCGGGGTCTCTCCTCCAGGCGTCTGTGGTGCCCGGGGTGGATCCTTCTGGAGATGCCAGGCTGGGGTAGCACTTTGGGGAACAGACTGGGCCACTGAATTGCAAAAGCCCCATGATGGATTGGTGCGGGCCACCCACTCAGGAAACCCACTCTCCTTTCCCTTCTTCCCTCTGACCCGGGAACAGCGGCGCCTTGGGGACAGAATGTGGTGGTGCGGCGGCCCCTGCCGGACAGTGGCGGCACTGCAGTGCCTGAAGAGGGTTGCCTGGAAGGCACAGTGTGTATGCACTGGGCCCCACACTCTGAGAACTAGAGACAGGACCAGGGCTGTGCGCCCTCAGACCCCAGATCCTCCTGACATGACGCTGGGTGGGGGCCGGGGGCTCGGAGAGCAGGCCAAGCTGGGGCCCATCCACACCGTGCCCGCTGCCCCGTGCCAGCACCTCTGTCATGTCAGAGCAGCTTGGAGCAGCTCACTGGGCACCACAGCAGGCAGTGACCAGTGGCAGGGGCTCCCCGTCCATACCCAGACCGCCTGCCCAAGGGCAGGGGCTGCGGGGAGTGGAAATAGGAGCTGGGTCCTGAGGGAACTGTTGCGACAAGACGACACAGGGGTGCTGGGAAGGGGGAGCCAGGGGAGGACTCATTCCAGGCCAGAGGGCCTGTGGACAGCATGGCCCCGGCCTCCCAGCACCTGGGGCCCGGGCCTGGGGTGCAGGAGTCTGTCCAGCTATGGGCGACTGAGGCACATGGCCTGAGAGAGGCCTGGACGTGGTGGCCATGGGGCCTGGGTTTCTGAGACCACCCTGGCCAGTTAGCCCTCACTGGTTGTAAGCTGCCCCAAACTTAGCTTCAAACAACTGCAGCTTGTGGTTACCGTTCTCATCTCTGGGACCGGCTTTGCCATCAGCTCTAGGACCGGGTCTGATATCAGCTGTGCTCAGCGCTGTCCTCACCAGGCGGTACCTGAGGCTGCTCACTTGGGTGGCTGCACCTGAGCTGGGAGGACTCCAGCAGCTGAGGCTGATAGAGCCGACCAGGCACCACCCTCTCTGGGCTCTCGCCACGTGGCCACTGCAGTCTGGTGGCTTCAGGAAAGCTGGGCTTCATGCTTCGTGGCTCAGGCTCCCAAGGAGAGAGAGACAGAGACAGAGAGATAGAGACAGAGAAAGAGACATAGAGTGTGCAGCCACCAGGCAGGAGCTGCGTCCTGCTCTGACCTGGCCTCCGAAGCCACAGGCGTCCTGCAGCCTTCCTGCACTGGTTGGGGCAGTCACGACGCCCACCCAGATTCGAGGCAAGAACATGGATCCCATGGATCCGTGGGAGGTGGGAAGAATGTCAGTCATGTTCTAGAAGATGAGGTGGGAGGGAAGACAGAGTCCGAGACAGATGACTTATTAGATGGCTGGATGGGTGGATGAGTGGGGGACAGACAGAGGGATCGTCTCTGGGAGATGGGCACCCCGTCTGAGGCCCGTCCTGCTGTGCTGGCTCACGGCCTCGGGCGCGGCAGAGGCAGGCGCTGTCTGCAGTGTGGGGAGCCTGACGAGCTGCGCCTGCCCCCACGCCTTCCTGAGCTCTTCGAGGCTGCGAGGCTTCTCGGCCTTCCCCGTCTGGGGGGTGGGGGGTGGGGATGCTCATCTTGGCCTCAGCCCTGCGCTCTGGTCCTGGAGACAACCCTCAGGAGATGTGAGACCCAGCCCCTCCCAGCCTCAGTCTCCCCACCTACTAAGGGGCATGATGTCAGCCTCTCGTGGGGCTGCTGTGGGGGAGATGAAGGGCCCCCTTCATTCCGTGGGGGTTGGGTGGGCTCAGCACAGGGGCCTGTGGCCCCAGGTTCAGAGCACAGACGTGAGAAACACAAAAGCTGCTCAGATCTTATTTAAACACAGGGCAAACACTTCTCAGACCCGGGACCTGTGTGAACAGGACTCACGTGAGCAGAGTCACACAGCATCTGTCCTTCTCTGACTGGTGTATGTCACTGAGCATCACGTTTTCGAGGTTCCTCCACGATTAGCAGGTGTCAGTGCCTCATCCCTTAATGTGGCTGCGTAGTATTCCATCACTGACACACTACGTTGTGTTATCCATCATCCGTCGGTGGCCACTCGGGTCGTTTCCGCCTTTGGCTGTTGTGAGTGATGCTGCTGTGGACATTCATGTACCAACCTCTGCGTGGGTGTATGTTTTCGTTTCTCTTGGGTGTGTCCCTGGGAGTGGCTGGCTGGGCCACACGGCAGCTCTGGGTTTAACTGTTCGAGGAACCACCCGCCAGACCGTTGCCCACAGCGACTGCACCATCTCAGATCCCATCACTTGCTTGTGTGAGGGTCCCGATTTCTCCACGGCCTCGCCAACCCTTGTTGTCTTGCCATCCCAGTGGGCGTGGGGGTGTCTGCTGGGGGTTCTGATGTGCATTTCCCTGAGGACTGATGGGGTTGGGCAGCTTCTTGGCAGTCTGTATGTCTTCCTTGGAGAAATGTCTGATCAGATCTTTTTCCTGTTGTTTAATTTGGCCACTCTCTTTTTATTACTGACTGGTCAGAGTTCTTTACAAGGGTCTTTCTGAGTTGCACCGATTTGCATGTGCATTTGGAACCCAGGGCTCCAGGCTTGTTGCTGGGAGGGGCAGGGCCAGGGAAAAAGCACGATCCCAGTGCCTATCGTGGGTCTCACTTTCCTCCCCAAACCTGAGACTGGCGGCCAGCACCAGAGGACCTTTCGCCACTGGTGCCCACCCTGTCCCAGTGACAGTGGCTGCCTGGGGAAGCCTCAGCTGCAGGGTTAGGCTCCCATCCGTCCTGGCAGGAGAGAGTGCCCCCTGAGGCCTGAAGAGCCTTCCAGACCCACCGTCCTCCTGTGCCAGATGCCATTTCTCTTTGGGAAACCAAGAAAAAACAAATAGATATATATTTTGAGGAAAATTAGACCTCAGCTAACATCCACTGCCCATCTTCCTCTTTTTGCTGGGGAAGACTGGCCCTGAGCTAACATCTGTACCCATCTCCCTCTATTTTATATGTGGGACGCCTGCCACAGCATGGCTTGATAAGGAATGCATAGGTCTGCACCCAGGATCCGAGCTGGCAAACCCTGGGCCACCTAAGTGGAGCGAGTGAACTTAACCACTGAGCCACAGGCCCGGCCCAAGAAAATATATTTTTAAATGGCCCCAAACCCACTGAGCAAACCTTGGCACCCTTGTCCGCACGGAGAGGCCCCGTCCCCATGTCATCTTTGGGGACGTCCCTGGAGACCCCCACCTTACGAGGGGTCTCTGGGGCTGGTGCCACTCCCAGACAGTGGTGTGGAACCATCTTTGGCTCCAGCCAGTCGGGCCTGTTCCCTGCTCTGCCTTCCTTCCGGCTGTGAATTATTGATGCCGAGGCGAGCGGTCCGTGCGCAGAGCTCATGAGGGCCGCTGCTGTGTGAGCTTCGTCTTTCTTTGTGGTTTTTCTGTTTCTCTTTCTGTTGGGGGTGGGGCTGGAGGCTGAGAGCAGTGGCTGCGGGAATTACATTGGGTGAGGGCTTACTTTAAAACAGGAACTGTCCCCGGCCACACCAGGAAGCTGTTCCCAGGAGTCAGGCACAGCCCTGCCTTGCATTTTAGTGGCCTTCTTCGCGCCATTACCGTGCTTCTGGGCGCTGGCTCCCTGGGGATCCTGCATGCTCTCCGCGGCCTCGCCCAACACTCGGGGGCCCAGTGGAGGGCTGACTCTGGGGGACTGACACCCACCGGATCCCCAGCTCCCCGCTCCTGGGAAGACCTGCAGGGTCCCCTCTGGGGTCTGGCAGGGAGAGGCCAGGGAGGGTGAGGGACGAGGGCAGAGGGATGTGGCCGCAGCCCTGCTGGTGAGGCCGGAGGGGGGACGAGGGGGAGGGTTCTGGGCTGGTGCCTGCTCTGTGCCCATCTTCCCAGCGCCACCCCGGGACCCTGTGCTTGCTCAGCCCAAGGGCTACCACGTGTCTGGGGAGGGCTCGAGGGTGGCGTCTGGTTCTGGAAGGCAGCGCCCACTGTCTACGCCTCCCACGCTGGAGCTGGGGCTAATTCAACCTAAACCCGCGGTCTCATGCCAGTGGGCGCTGGCAGGAGAGGTGGACACTTCCCTCTGCTCGGAGCCCCTGTCTCCTCCCCTAATCAGATGGAGAGCTCCTCAGACCTGCTAAGGGCTCTGCGTACAGCAGGTGCTCAGTGCATGCTGTCAAGGGGAGGGGCGTCTGGCCACCACCTGGTGCTGGGGAAGGAAGGGCCCAGCTACCCAGAAAGCCAGTGCCCACATCAAGCAAAGAGCCACGAGCGTCCGCTGAACACCTCCTTTGTTGGGCCGTGGGTGGGAGGGGTTGGCCTTCATGCTGGCCACCTCCTCTGGGCTTGGTGCATCCCCTCCCGTCTCAGGCAGGTGTGCCAACCCCCCCTGATTACCGAATTTCCTCTGGAACTGGAGACAGCAAGTGTCAGGGCAGAAGAAGAGCTGGCGGTGGCAGGCAGTGATGGGCAGCACCCAGGGGTCTCCAGGTGCCCAGGGAAGGGCTCCCTCTGCAGGGAAGGGAGCCTGGTACTGCCCCAGTCACCAGCCCTTGGAAAGTGGCTGCTCTCCAGGGAGAGGCTGAGCGCCAGGCTGCCAGGCTGAGGGCAGGGCCCTTCTCCTCCAGTGGCCCCAGCCTGGCCTCGCCCCTGGAAAGCTCAGTCCATTTCACTCCTTCCCTGGGCAGAGCCAGCCCTGCCTCCACTGAGATGCTGCCCGTTCGGCTGGGGCAGGGGGACCTGGTCTCACCTTGAAGTTACCTTCAACTAATTGCTGGGCGCCCACAGACCAGCTGTGTGTGGACCCCCTTTGCTGAGGGGATGCTGGAGGAGACAGACCCTACCTCTCCGCCTGGGGTCTGCTCAGCATGGCTGAGCGGTCACCGGCAGGCAGGCAGCAGGTCTTGTCTAAGCCCCTACCCAGGTCCAGAAGATGCTTGAGTAGTTAGGACTGGAGGCCTTTGGGCAGCCTGGCAGGCCAGGGACAGCTGTTCGGGGGGCCGAAAAGCAGAGAGAGCAGGAAGCAAATCAGCAGGGCTTGCTGGCAGGTGGGTGCAAGCAGAAGTGGGGGGCCGCCCGTGCAGACCCCTTGTCTGCCCCAAGGGCACTGAGCCGCCCTTGGCAGCCCTGGTCTGGGTCCAGCCCTCCCTGGGCTGTGCTGGCACCTTCTGGATTCTGCGTGAGTCCTGCCCTCCTGTACCCCAGCCCTGACAGCAGCCAGTGGGGACCAACAGGGACCCCAGGGTGGCTGCACTCCAGCCTGGAAGCCCAGGGCAAGGCCTGCTGGCAGCTCTCCCCTCTTGGGAATCTGTGTACATCCCGACTTCCTGTCTCGAATCCTCGCTCCCTCCCACCTCCCTCGATGAGGTCAGGGCCTCCTTAGTCGATGAACCACCAGGGTGCCTGTCTCCCTGTCACACAGTTATACGTTCATCCCAGTCCTGCCACATAGAAGACACGTGTGGCCTCAGGCAAGTGACTGGATTCCTTCATGCCTCAGTTTGCCCATCTGTAAAATGGGGGTTAAATAAGAAAATACACGTAAGGGGTCCTAACGCTGTCCGTCGTTGTGCTGTGTTATCATTAACATCCGTCAGTCTTCATTAAGTGGCATTCTCCATGCTTGTGCTGAGTGGCAGATTCTGACCCTGCACGGGGACCCAGAGATGAAAATGCCACCTGTTCCCACCCAGAAAAGCTCCAGTCTGATAGGACAGGAAGACATGTGACCAGTTGAAGCACACGGAGCCACAGGACGTGCGGTTTAGAAACGCAAACCACCGCATTCCCACATCTGCCTGCACGATGGGCAAGGCTCTGGACGCCACGGGGCCCGTCGGCCAGAGCACAGGGAGCCGTGCCTGCGCAGCCTCGGGGGAGGCCTGTCGCAGGGCACGTCCCCGAGTCAAATGCCCCGCTCCTTGTCCTGGAGGTGCCACTTGTGGGTGTGAACCCACTGAGTCGCTCGCAGAGACGTTGTTTGTGAACTGGGGCAGGCATTGTGGCCTGTCTGCGATTCTGACCCACTGTGAACGCCTGAAATGCCCCCCGGCCAGCCGCTGGGTGGACAGGTTATGGTCCAGCGGAGCTTTGAGCAGAATGCAGCCATACCCAGAAACCCCAGTGGCAGACGGGAAGAAGTAGGGACTCCCTTGCGGTGCCAACGGGCTGTGGACCGTTCTGGAAGGATGCTACAAGATTGCTGGCTGTGGTTCCCTCAGACTCCCCAGGGGCGGGGTGGGAAAGGCTGTAATTTTCTCGTCTGGTACTGTTTCCATTCGGTTTTATCAGGATGTATGCTTGCGTTCATAATTTAAGAAGAAGATGGAAAGAATTTGAAAAAGTGCAGGGGCGTGCAGAGGAGAGAACACCTTTTTGTTACCTGTGGCCTCCACGTCTCCCCAGGTCGCCCTCATGCCTGGGTCCCTGGCCTCCCGATGCAGGAGGGCTTTATCTAGTCCCTGTGGTGGATGGAGGGTGGGGGCCCCTCTTCAGACTGAGCCCACGGACACTGGAGCTTGTCACCCACTGACTCTCTCTCCCAGGGCAGGGATGGTATGAGCCCCTGGTCCCCAGTGCTGGGCACACACCCCTTCCTTCAACAATTACCAGCGTGCCCCGTGGGCATGGTGCGCTCCCTGGTGGGCGCACAGTAGGTGTCCAGGCGCTGTTCCTGGCCCGAATGACTGCACGAACGACCCCACCCGGGGCCGGCCACCAGTCTGGCTGGTGCATTGCGCCGGGGCAGGTGGCACGCTGTGCTTGGATAGGGGTGGGCGGCGGGGAGACCTCCCTGGGCGCGCCCCCGGGGCGGGGGGGCGGGGGGCGCCGGGCCCGGGCGGAAGGAGAACGCCCGCCCGCCCGCCCGCGCCGCTGGGGGCCGCCCGCGG
>NC_060273.1:41186971-41294750 GCF_021613505.1 Equus quagga
ATGCGGAACCGGCGCGCGGGCTGAGGCCGCCCAGGATGGCGCAGGGGCGGCGGCGGCGGGCGGCCTGCGCGGGGCTCTAGCGCGGCGGGGCGGACGCTCCCGGCCCGGCCCCGGCCTCGCGGGCGGGCGGCATCGCGGCCATGGCCAAGGAGCGGCGGAGGGCCGTCCTGGAGCTGCTGCAGCGGCCGGGGAACGCGCACTGCGCCGACTGCGGCGCCCCGGGTAGGTGCGGGCCCGGTGGGTGCGGGGCCCGGGTGGGTGCGGGGCCGGGGTGGATGCGGCCCGGGTGGTGCGGGCCGGTGGGTGCGCCCAGGGTAGGTGCTGGTCTGGGTGGGCGCCGGCCTGGATGCTCGCCCCGGGCCCGGGAGGGGTGCTGCGGCGCCTGCGTGGCCGGGGGCGCCGGCCGCGCTGCTTGGTCCCCGCTCGGGTGGGGCGCGGGCCCGGCGTGCACCTGCGGGGACCCGGACGTCGCCCGCCCGCGGCCCCCGGCCTCCGGCTGTGTCGCCTCCTCCCCTCCCCCCCAGGCTGCGTGTCTCGCTGTCACCCGGGGACCGCCGCCGCGTTGCGAAAGCCCCGGCTCCGCAAAGAAAGAGGAAATCGCGGCGGGCGACCGGCTGCAGGGGGAGGACAGGCGAGCCGGCCCGCCTGCTTCTTTGCGTGGGTGTGGGGTCCACCTGGCTCCCCGCCACCTGGAGGTGACGTCATGGGCCCCCGCCTAGAGCCACCCTTGTGCACTGCGCCCCGAGAAGGGGGAGGAAGCCCCGGCCGCCTCCACGTGGAGCCGGTGGGAAAGGGCTTCCCTTCCCCCCAGCCCCGCGCCTAGCTGCTCTGGGACAGGCGGCCAGATCAGGTGGGGCTGGGGGGCAGGTGCGACTGGGAACCGGCACCCGGGCCACCTGCACCTCATCCTGCCAGCGGGCATCTCCCGGACTTTGCTCCTGGGTGGCCCCTGCTCTGGGTGGTTTCCAAGGCGCTGGCGTCCTGGGTGCTTCCTCTTCCTTCCCGGGGACGCTAGTCTTGGGTCGGCAGGAAAAGGAACGGCTGAGCTCTCAGACCGGCAGGCAGGACTCTGCTTCCGAGTGGGCAGCCCTGGCTGGTCCTCTGCGGGCGGGTGGGCAGGCACAGGCCCTCCAGGCTCACCTGCTCATGCCCCCGCCCTGGAGGGTGGCCCAACTCAGGGGCTGTCCCCCTGGCACTCCAGGGGATACCCCACTGGGGGCTCCTAGTCTGAGCCCCTCAGAACAAACCTAACACATTCGGGAGTGGCCGAGGCCCCCTGGAGAGGGAAGGTGGGAAGACCCTGCCTTTGTCCCCAGACACCTGTTTGAGACGCGCAGCCTCTGGACACCCCTAGAATAGGACCCAGTCCCCAGCTCTGCTCTCTTGCCCCTGCGTGGGCTGGGAGGGGTCTCTGGCAGCCCCAGGTCAGCAGCTCGAGTGTCCCAGAGGGGAGGCAGTGACAGGCTTTTCTGCAAGCCGGGCTGGCTGAGAGGCCTTTCCGGCTCCCACCTCCCGAGGGGGGCAGCGCGGGCCCACTCCGAGGTGGGGGTGGCACCACCATGGCTGCTGTAGCTGCTCCTGCCAGCGGGGCTCACTCCACACTCTCCCCGCCCCCTCTCCCAGACCTGTATTTCCACTTGTTCCGAGAGCCGGCCGTGCTAGGGAGAGGCCGGTGAGAACGAGCAGTCAGCTCGGTCTGCTCTCAGCCTTGGCCTGGGGCGTGGGAGTCGGGGGAGGCCCTGCCCCTCTCCTTCCTGACCGCACTGCCCAGGAGCGGCTCCTTTGGACCCAGAGCCTCCCTGCAGCCGCCTCCAGGCCCCCCAGCCTGGCAGGAGGGCGAGGGGCTTCCTTGGGATGGTGCGCCCTGCAGCTGCCGTGCCCAGCCCAGCCCCTGGGGCCAGGGGCCACTGCCCCGAGCAGGCACACTGCCGTCTGGGGCAGGCGGCTCTGGGGAGCGCAGCTTTCCCTGGTGTTGGGCCAAGCCCCTCGGTTTTCAGAATTGGCCCGTGACATCAGCATCCCGCCTCCTCTGCCTGGTTGCCCGAGGAGCAGGCAGGATGTGAGCGGTTGTCCCCGTCGTACAGAGACTGAGGCCTTGAGAGCTGGGGCTGTCTTAGGGGCCGGACGTGCTGTCTCAAAGGCAGAGCAGGGCTCCTACGCCGGCCGCAGCCCGCCCACTCTGCCTGCCCCCTTCCAGCGTGCCCCGCTCCAGCCCTGCCTCCCCTCTCGCCCCCTCGGATGCTGCTTCTCAGCTGAAGCCCATGTGGTCTGTCCACGTTCTGTGCCACTGTGGGGTGCCTCTGGGGCCTCCTGTCCCTGCTGTGGCCCAGATGGGCGACTAGGGGCCACTCTGGCATTGATGGGGGCAGAAAGGGGCACAGTGCATTATGCTGTTGTCAGAGGACCGTCACACGGACCGGCTCCTGGCTGCTCTTCCCGCCCACAGCCAGCCAGGAGCAGGGCATCGCTGGCGTGGAGTCCCCACGGCGTCGGCTCTGGACAGCAGGGCGCAGCACAGGCCTGGGCGGCCTCTAATTGCCAGGTCTGGGGTTTTTTGGAGTGGACGTAGGCAGACCTAGCCAGCTGGCCACTCGAGGGCAGCTGGGAGGGAGTCAGTCTGGGGGGTCCCTGCAACCCCCACAGGACCTGCTTCCAACCTTCCGCATTATCTGCTCCAGCAGTGGACTCCCCCACACCCTGACCATGGGGCCCCGTCTGACGGCCTCCCTCCCAGGGGCCTCTTCTCGCTACGGACCGGGGGGCAGGCACACCTGAGTCCATTCCTCTGCGAGGCTTGGGTGGGGTCCCTGTCCTGGGCGGGTGACGCCTCAGCGCTCCCTCCGGGTTGCCTGCCTAGTTGGGACAAATGATCTGTTCTCCCCTTTGAGCCTCAGGTCCAGTGCCCAGAAGGACGGGGTCTCAGCCTTTAACTGGGTTTTCGGGTGGGTGACAGTTGTGTGGTTCTTTGATTCGTGTCACCTGGCCATCTGAATCTCCTGGAGCAGCAGGTGAAACCAATTCTGAGGGCTTTCCGGTGTGCCGGGTCGGGGCTCAACAAGCAGACCTTCATTTCTGACAAGTCGCGTGGTTTGGAGGTCCTGCTGCTCCGGGTGTGTGTTCTGTAGCCAGGACCCAGGGGTGTCCGCGTGTGAGAGTGGCCCTGGGGGCTGGTGCTCGAGGCTCAGCTGGGCCTGGAGTATGTGCCTGCAAGGCCAAGGCGGGGAACTCGCAGCAGGAGCTCCTCACTCAAACCCAGAAGGCTTCAAGGCAGAGGTGACTTTTCAGAAATTGCTATAAGCCAGGCCAGGAGCATCTTGGTGGGAGGAATTGCAGGAATTTGGCCTAGTTTGAGAGAGGGTCCCCTGAGTGTGTGGCTGGCGGGGGCCTGCTGAGGGGTGGGCTGGGCAGACAGTCCCCCCTCCACCACGCTCCCTGGGGCAGCAGCCCACCTGGTTTTTGGGTGAAAAAACTTTTTTTTATTGTGGTAAAATATGCATGACATAAAAGTTACCATTTTAAGTGTGCAGTCCAGTGACATTAAGTACATTCACGTTATCGTGCAGCTGTCGCCACCACCTAGCTCCCAGAACTCTTATCCTGTAAATCTGGAACTCGGCCGCCATCAAACAACGACCCCCTGCCCCTTCCCCAGCCCCTCCGTTCTACTTTCCGTCTCTGTGAGTCTGACTCCTCTGGGAGCCTCACATGAGTGGAATCCTACAGTGTTTGTCCTTTTGTGGCTTATTTCACTCAGCTCAGTGTCCCCAAGGTTCATCCACGCGGTAGCAGGTGTCAGAATGTCCTTCCTTTTCGAGGCTGACTAATATTCCCTTGCAGGGAGGACCCCGTGTGTTTATCCCTTCACTGCTGACGGACACCTGGGTCGTTTCCACCTTCTGGCGATTGTGCATAGTGCTGCTGTGAACGTGGGTGTGCGGGTGCCTGCTTTCAAGTGTCTGGGGCATGGACTGAGGGGTGGAATTGCTGGTCATGTGGAGACTCTATGTCTGACTGCTCAGGGAACCGCCAGACTGTTCTCCTCACCTAGTTTCGTGCTTGGGCCACAGGCCAGCAGGACCGTGGTGCCTGCCCATCCGGCGGCCAGGTATGCAGGGCTGGTGCTGGCCACGAGTGGCACCCAGGGCTGGGGAGGGGCCAGGGCCTTTCCCTCTGCCTGCGTGCTTGGTGCCCCGGCCCTGACCAGCGCCCTCACCTCCCTCCTAGATTGCGCCCCCCTCCCTGGCATGGCAGGCGTGGCCACCCCCATGTGTGATGCTGGGGGTGACTCACTGGCCGAGTTACCCCAGAGTGGACTCCCTAAGTGCTCAGTTGAGCGGGGCACAGCCTGGCCTCCCCCTGCTCGCAGGGGTGTGACCTGGGCCTGTGCGCCGGATGCATCTCGAGCAGGGGGTGACATTGCCCCTGTCCCCAGGCCCCACACGCCGAGTTTGCTGCTGGCTTTAGACTCAGGGCGTTTACTAAGCCCTGCTCTGCATTGGGTGCCTGCCAGCAGGTACGTCACCTGGTCACTTACTCCCCAGACCTTCGAGCTGGCTGCGTGATCCCATTTCACAAATAGAAGGACTGGAAGGGACTCTGCGGGCATCCAAGGTGGCAGGGGGAGGTCTGGGTCCTCCTCGTCTGCTCTTATCCACTTCCTGTCCCACCCTGTCAGGCCCCCTGCAGTCTGGGACCTGCACTTTTTTTCTTATTTCTATTGTGTTAAAATACACATAACATAAACTTTACCATCTCAGCCATTGTTGAATGTGCAGTTCAGTGGTAGTAAATGCATTCGCGCTGTTGTGCAGCCCTGGCCACCTTCCATCCCCATAACTGTTTTCGTCTTGTAAGTGTGAAACTCTGGCCCCATTGAAGACTCACTCCCCATGCCCCGCCCCGGCCCCGGCCCCCGCCGTCCACTTTGTCTATGAATTCGACTCCTCTAAGTGCCTCTTAGAGTCGTGGAAGCGGAAGTGGGATCGTAGTGTCTGTCCTTTTGTGTCTGGCTTATTTCACTCAGCACAGCGTCCTCAGTGTTCATCCGTGCGGTAGCAGGTGTCAGAATTTCCTTCCTTCTTTTTCAACTGAGATCTGATTGACGTGTAACACTCTATTAGTTTCAGGTGTACAACGTAATGATCGCCACACATAGGTGCACAATTTTTTTTTCTTGTGATGAGAACTTTTAAGATCTACTCACTTAGCAACTTTCAGATGTACAGCACGGCATTAACTGTGGTCCCCACGCCGTACGTTACATCCCCAGGAATTATTTCTCTGATAACTGGAAGCTTGTACCTTTTGCCCCCTTCACCCATTTCACGCACCTCCCTCTGGCAGCCACCAGTCTGTTCTCTGTATCTATGAGTTCTGCATTTTTAGTTTTTGTTTGTTTCTTTGTTTTCTTAGATTCCACACATGTGTGTCTGATTTATTTCATTTAGCATAATATTTCACAAGGTCCATCCATGTGGTTGCAGATGGCAAGATTTCCTTCCTTTTTATGGTTGAAGAATATTCTTCTCTGTGTGTGTGTGTGTGTGTGTGTGTATGAGCGAGGGAGAGAGAGAGAGAGAGAGAGAGAATTTTTTTATCCATTCATCCACCAAAGGACATTTAGGTCGCTTCCGTGTCTTGGCTGTGGTGAATAGTGCTGCAATGAACAGGGAGGTGCTTATATCTTTTCGAGTTAGTGTTTTAATTTTCTTTGGATAAATACCCAGTGGAATGCTGGATCATATAGTAGTTTTAGTTTTAATTTTTTGAGGACCCTCCGTGCTGTTTTCCGTAGTGGCTGCGCCAGTTTGCATTCCCACCAGCAGTGCACTAGTGTTCCCTTTCCTGCACATCCTCGCCAGCACTTATTTCTTGTCTTTTTTGCTGATGGCCATTCTGACAGGTGTTGGGTGACATCTTATTATGGTTTTGATTTGTGTTTCCCTGATGACAAGTGATGTTGACCATATTTTCATGTACCTGTCAGCGTTCGTGTGTCTTCTTTGGAAAAATGTCTATTCAGAGCCTCTGCACAGTTTTTAATCGGATTGTTTGTGTTTTTGCTATTGAGTTGCATGAGTTCTTTATATATTTTGGATACTAACCCCTTGTTGGATATATGATTTGCAAATATTTTCCTCCGTTCAGTGGGTTGCCTTTTCATCTTGTTGATGGTTTCCTTCGTTGTGCAGAAGCTTTTTAGTTGGATGTAGCCCCGCTTGTTTATTTTTGCTTTTGCTTTTCGTATTAGATCCAAAAAGGCATCACCAAGACCTATGTCAAGGAGCTTACCGCCTATGTTTTCTTCTATGAGTTTTATGGTTTCAGGTCTTACATTCAAGTCTTTAATCCATTTTGAGTTAATTTTTGTGTGTGGTGTAAGGTAACAGTCCACTGTCATTCTTTTGCATGTGGCTGTTCACTTTTCCCAACACTGTTTATCGAAGAGACCGTCCTTTCTCCATTGTATGTTCTTGGCTCCTTTTTCGTACATTAATTGTCCATATATGCCTGGGTTTATTTCTGGGCTCTCTGTTCTGCTCCTTTGATCTGTGCGTCTGTTTTTATGCCGGTGCCCTGATATTTTGATTACCGTAGCTTTGTAATATAGTTTGAAATCAGGGAGTGTGATACCTCCAGCTTTGTTCCCCTTTCTCAAAATTGCCTTGGCTATTTGGGGTCTTTTGTGGTTCCATACAAATTTTAGGATTGTTTGTTCTATTTTTGTGAAAAATGCCATTGGAATCTTGATAGGGATTGCTTTGAATCTGCAGATAGCTTTGGGTAGTATGGGCATTTTAACAATATTAATCTTCCAATCCATGAGCACAGAATACAATTCCTTTTTTTGTTGTTTTGTCTTCAGTTTCTTTCATCGGTGTCTTACAGTTTTGAGTGTACAGATTTTTCACCTCCTTGGCTAAATTTATTGCTAGGTATTTTATTCTTTTTGATGCAATTATAGATAGATTTTTAAAAATTTCTCTTTCTGATAGTTCTTTATTAGTGCATATTAGTGCAATAGTGTATATTGATTTTGTATCCTGCAACTTTACTGAATTTGTTTATTAGTTCTAAGTTTTTTGATGGAGTCTTTAGGGTTTTCTATATCTAATATCATGCCGTCTGCAAATAGGGACAGTTTTACTCCTTCCTTTCTAACCAGGATGCCTTTTATTTCTTTTTCTTGCCTAATTGCTCTGGCTAGGACTTCCAGTATTGCAATACTATGTTGAATATGAGTGGGGAGAGTGGGCACCCGTGTCTGGTTCCTGTTCTCAGAGGGATGGCTTTCAGTTTTTCACGTTTGAGTGTGATGTTAAATGTGGGCTTGTGATATATGGCCTTTATTATGTTTAGGTATGTTCCCTCTATACTCAGTTTTGTTCAGAGTTTTCATCGTAAATGATGTTCAGTTTTGTCAAATGTGTTTTCTGCATCTATTGAAATGATCATATGATTTCTATCCATTTTGTTAATGTGGTGTATCACATTGATTGATTTGTGGATATTGAACCATAATTCTATCCTGGAATAAATTGCACTTGATCATGATGTGCGATCCTTTTAATGTATGGTTGAATTTGTTTTCCTTATATTTTGTTGAGGATTTTTCCATCTGTGTTCATCAGGGATATTGGCCTGTAATTTTCTTTTCTTGTGGCATCCTTGTCTGGTTTTGGTATCAGGGTAATGAGGTTGGCCTTGTAAAATGAGTTTGGAAGTGTTCCCTCCTCTTCTGTTTTCTGGAAGTCTGGTAAGCATTAGTGTTAATTCTTCTTTAAATATTTCATAGAATTCACCAGTGAAGTCATCTGGTCCTGGAATTGTGTTTGTTGGGAGATTTTCGATTACTGATTCGATCTCCATACTACTAGTTGGTCTATTCAGATTTTTCATTCCTTCCTGATTCAGTCTTGGTAATTTGTATATTTCTAGGAATTTATCCATTTCTTCTAGGTTGTCCAATCTTTTGGCTCATAACTGTTCATAGCAGCCTCTTATGATCCTTTGTATTTCTGTGGTATCAGCTGTAATGTCTCCTCTTTCATTTCTGATTTTATTTGAGTTCTCTCTCTTTTCATCTTGGTGAGTCCAGCTAAAGATTTGCCAATTTTGTTTATCTTTTCAAAAAACCAGCTCTTAGTTTCATTGGTCTTTTCTATTGTCTTTTTAGTCTCTATTTTGTTTATTTCTGCTCTGATCTGTGTTACTTCCTTCCTTCCTTCCGCTAACTTCGAGCTCCATTTGTTCTTCTTTTCCTTGTTCCTTGAGATGCAGAGTTGGGTTGTTTATTTGAGATCTTGTTTCTTGATGTAGGCGTTTATTGCTGTGAACTTCCATCTTAGAACTGCTTTTGCTGCATTGCACACGTTTTGGTATGTTGTATTTCCATTTTCGTTTGTCTCAAGGTATTTTTTTAAATTTCTCTTTTGATTTCTTATTTAACCCATTAATTGCTTAGTAGCATGTTTTTTAATCTCCACGTATTTGTGAATTTTCCAGTTTTCTTCTTATAATTGATTCTAGTTTCATACCATTGTGATTGGAAAAATTGCTTGATATGATTTTGGTCTTCTTAAATTTATTAAGACTTGTTTTTTGGCCTAACATGTAATCTATCCTGGAGAATGTTCCACGTGCACTTGAGAAGAATGTGTATTCTGCTACTTTTGGATGGAATGTTCTGTTTATATCTGTTAAGTCCATCTGGTCTAACGTATCATTTAAGGTCAATGTTTCCTTCATGATTTTCTGTCTGGATGATCTATCCACTGGTGAAAGTGGGGTATTAAGGTCCCCTACTATTATTGTACTATTGTCTATTTCTCTCTTTAAGACCTAAATTAATATTTGCTTTATATTTTTAGGTGATCCTATATTGGGTGCATAAATATTTACAAATGTTATATCATCTTGTTGGATTCACTACTTTTTCATTAGGTAATGACCTTCTTTGTCTCTTATTACAGTATTTGTCCTAAAGTCTATTTTATCTGATATAAGTATAGCTACCCCAGCTTTTTTTTTTTTTTTTTGGTTTCCATTTCCTTCCTTTTTAAGGCCAAATAATGTTCCATTGTATGGATGGACCACATTTACTTACGCACTCATTAATTGATGGATATTTGGGTTGCTTCCGTGTTTTAGCTATTGTGAATAATGCCGCTGTGAACATGAGTGTACAAATAGCTCTTCGAGACCCTGCATTCAGTTCTTTTGGGTCTATATCCAGAATTGCATTTCCCTAATTGTTAGTGATGTTGAGCATCTTTTCATGTGCTTATTGCCCATTCATATATTTTCTTTGGAGAAATGTCTATTCAAGTCCTTTGCTCTTTTTTTGTGTGTTTGTGAGGAAGACTGGCCCTGAGCTAACATCTTTTGCCAATCTTCCTCTTTTTGCTTGAGGAAGATTGTCAGTGAGCTAACATCTGTGCCAATCTTCCTCTATTTTGTGTGTGGGTTGCTGCCACAGTGTGGCTTGATGAATGGTGTGTAAATCCACACCCGGCATCTGAACCCAGGAATCCCAGGCTGCCGAAGCATAGCACATGAACTTAACCACTATGCCACTGGGCTGGCCCCTCTTTGCTCATTTTTGAATTGGGTTGCTTTTTGTTGTTGAGTTTTAGTTTTCTCTCTATAATTCTGGATATTAATTCCCTTATCAGATATAGGACTTGTAAATATTTTCTCCCATTCTGTGGGTTGCCTTTTTACTCTGTGGGTAGTATCTTTTAATGCACAAAATTTTAAAATTTTTATGAAGTCCAGTTTGTCTGTTTTTTCTTTTGTTGCCTGTGCCTTTGGTGTCATAGCCAAGAAATCATTTCCAAACACAATGTCATGGAGCTTTTGTCCTATGTTTTCTTCTAAGAGTTTTATCATTTTAGGTCTTCATTTAGGTCATTGATCCATTTTGAGTTAATATTTGTATGTGGTGTTAGGTGAGGGTCCAGCTTTGTTCTTTGCATGTGGATGTCCAGTTTTCCCAGCACCATTTATTAAAAAGACTGTCCTTTCTCCATTGAATGATCTTGGCACCGTTGTCAGAAATCATTGGATTGTATATGTGAGGGCTTATTTCTGGGCTCTCTATTCTATTATAATGGTCTGTGTGTCTGTTTTTATCCTAATACCACATTGACTTTTTTGGGTTTTTAAATTTTTATTATTATTTTTTATTTCTCTTTTGAGGAAGATTAGCCCTGAGCTAACTGCTGCCAATCCTCCTCTTTTTGCTGAGGAAGATTGGCCCTGAGCTAACATCCGTGCCCATCTTCCTCTGCTCTATATGTGGGACGCCTGCCTCAATAAGCGGTACGTAGGTCAGTGCCCAGGATCTGAACCAGTGAACCCTGGGCTGCCAAAGCAGGGTGCACAAACTTAACCACTGTGCCACTGAATTGGCCCCAAATGCCACATTGTTTTGATTACTGTAGCTTTGTAGTAAGTTTTGATATCGGGAAGTGTGAGTGCCCCAGTTTTGTTACTCTTTTTCAAGATTGTTTTTGCTATTTGGGGTCCCTTTTGATTCCATGTGAATTTTAGGATGAGTTTTTCTATTTCTGAAAAAGGTGTCTTTGGCATTTCGATAAGGGATGGCATTGGATTTTTAGATTGCTTTGGGTGATACTGACATTTTAACAGTGTTAATTCTTCCAATCCATGAATGTGGGATGTGTTTTCATTTATTTATGTCTTCTGTAATTTCTTTCAGCAAAGTTTTGTAGTTTTCATTATACAAGACTTTCACTTCCTTGGTTAAGTTAATTCCTAAGTATTTTATTGGTTTTGATGCTGTTGTAAACGGAAGTGTTTTTGTAACGTCTTTTCATATTGTTCATCATTTGTGTATAGAAATGCAGTTGACTTTGTATCTTACTACTTTGCTGAATTCATTTATTCTAACAGCTTTTTTGTGGATGCTTTAGGATTTTCTACGTGTAAGATCATATCTGCAAGCAGAGGATTTTACTTCTTTCTTTCCGATTTGGATGCCTTTTATTTCTTTTTCTTGCCTACTTTCTGTGGCTGGAACTTCAGTGCTGTGTTGAATGGAAATGTTGCAAATGAGCATCCTTGTCTCGTTCCAGATCTTAGAGGAAGAGCTTCAGTCTTTCCCCATTGAGCGTGATGTTTGCTGTGGGTTTTCCTGTGGGGCCTTTATCATGTGGAGGTAGTTTTCTTCATTGCCTAGTTTACTGAGTGTTTTTATCATGAAAGAGTGTTGAATTTTGTTAGATGCTTCTTGAGCATCAGTTGAGATGATTGTGTGTTTTTTCCCTTCATTCTGTTAAGTGGGGTATTATGCTGATTGGCTTTCACATGTGGAGCCGTCCTTGCATTCCAGGAATAAATCCCACTTGGTCATGGGGCGTAATCCTCATACGCTGCTGAATTCAGTTTGCTGGTATTTTCTGGAGGATTTTGCATCAATGATCGTCAGGGATATTGGTCTGCAGTTTTCTTTTCTTGTGGCGTCTTTGTCTGGCCTTGGTGTCAGGGTCATGCTGGCCTCGTAGGATGGGTTAGGAAGTGTCCCGTCCTCTTCAGGTTTGTGGAGAAGTGTGAGGAGGATTGATGGCGGTTCTTTAATCGTTTGGTGGGATTCCCCAGGGCAGCCACGGGACACAGGGCTTTTCTGTGCTGGGAGGTTTTCCATCACTGATTCAGTCTCCTTAGTTGTTAGAGGTCTGTTCAGAGTGTCTGTCTGCCTGATTTAGTCTTGTGTTTCTGGGAAGTTGACCATTTCATCCAGGTTGTCCAATTATTCAGTGTAAATTGTTCATAGTACTGCCTTATAATTCTTTTCATCTGTTGAATTGGTAGTAACGTCTCCCCTTTCACTTCTGATTTTAGTAATTTGACTCTTCTCTCTCTTTTCCTTTGTCCATCTTGCTAAAGGTTTGTCAATTTTGTTGATCTTTTTGAAGAGCCAACTTTTGTTTTTACTTATTTTCTCTATTGTCTTTCTATTCTCTAGTTCATTTATCTCTACTCAAATGTTTATCTTTTTCCTTCTTTCCTCTTGCTTTAGGTTTAGTTTGTTGTTCTTTTTCTAGTCCTTTAAGTTGTAAAGTTAGGCTGTTGATCTGAGAGCTTTCTTGTTTTTTAATGTAAGCATTTGTAGCTATAACTTTCCCCCTTAGTACTGCTTTTGCTGCATCCCATAAATTTTGGTAGGTTGTGTTTTCGTTTTCATTCATCTCTAAGTGTTTTCTAATTTCCCTTGTGATTTCTTCTTGGATTCATTTGTTGTTTAAATATGTGCTGTTTAGGGGCTGGCCCCGTGGCCGAGTGGTTAAGTTTGCGCGCTCCGCTGCAGGCGGCCCAGTGTTTCGTTGGTTCAAATCCTGGGCGCGGACATGGCACCACTCATCAGGCCACGCTGAGGCAGCGCCCACATGCCACAACTAGAGGAACCCACAACTAAGAATATACAACTATGTACCAGGGGGCTTTGGGGAGAAAAAGGAAAAAAATAAAATCTTTAAAAAAAAGTGCTGTTTGATTTCCACAATTTTGTGAATTTTCCAGTTTCCTTTCGAGAAGATACATCGTATGATATCTTTTATTTATGTATATGTGTACTTCTTCATTTATTTTTTGCAGGGAAAGATTCACCGTGAGCTCACACCTGTTGCCGATCTCTCTCTTTTTGTTTTTCCTCCCACAGCCCAGTGCGTGGGTGTACATCCTAGTTGTAGGTCCTTCTGGTTCCTCTACGTGAGCCACCACCACAGCACGGCTCCTGACAGACGAGGGGTGTGGTTCCTCTACGTGAGCCACCACAGCATGGCTACTGACAGACGAGTGGTGTGGTTCTGCATTCGGGAAATGAACCCGGGCTGCCCAAGCGGTGAGAGCCCTGAACTTGAACCCCTAGACAATCAGGGCAGGGTCCCAATCTCTGTCTTTTGATTGGAGAGTTTAACCCATTTACATTTACAGTAAATACTGATTATAAGGCACTTACTCCTGTCGTTGTGCTGTTGGTGTTCTGTATGCCCTGTAGGGTTTTTTGGTCTCGTTTCCTGTGTTCCTGTCTTCTTTTGTGTTTATTTGGGTTTTTTTTTCTGTAGTGAAATGTTTAAATTTCTCTTTTTATTTCATTTTTTGTATCTTCTATAGCTGTTTTCTTCATGGTTACCATGGGGATTACATTTAATGTCCAGAAGTTATAACATTCCTATTTGAATTTATGTCAGCTTAACTTCAACAACATACAAAGACTGTGCTCCTTTATAGCTCCATCCCCATTTTTTTCAGTTGTTGATGTCGCAAAATTACATCTTTCTGATTGTGTGCCCCAAAAGCTGAAACAAATAATTCTTTTAACTGCAGTAGTCTCTTCAATTGTGTAAGAAACAAGATTTGGAATTACAAACCGAAGTTACAGTAATGTCAGCTTTTACATTAACGGTAGTTTTTTTCTTTAAATATATTAGTCTCTTAAATGATGTAGGAAACAGAGTACAGTTCCAAGCTGTTGTTCCAACAGTACTCGCCGTTATCCTTGCCCACGTGTTGTCCTTTACTGAGATCCGCATTTCTCCCTGTGGCTTCAGGGTGCTGTCCAGCGTCCGTTTGTCTCGCCTGCAGGATGCCCGTGAGCACTTCTTGCAGGGCAGGTCCAGTGGTCGCACCCCCTCAGCTCTTCTTTATCTGGGAATGTCTTGATTTCTCCCTCTTTTGAAGAACCGTTTTTCTGGATATAGGATTCTCGATTGACAGTTTCTTTCTTTGAGTCCTTTGACGATATTGGCTGTCTTCTGCTTGTAGTGTTTGTGACGAGAGATCTGCTCGTCACATTACGAGTCCCTTTTATGTGGTGAGTCACTTCCCTCCTGCTGCTTTCAAGAGTCTCTCTTTGTGTTTCGAAAGTTTGACTGTAATGTGTCTCAGTGTGTGCTTCTCCGAGTTCGTCTTGCTTGGAGTTCTTTGAGCTTCGTGGATGTTCACAGTCGTGTCTTTGAAAAGATTTGGGAAGTTTTCAGCCAGACTTCTTCAAGTGTTCTCTTCTGCCCGTTTCTGTCTCTCCTCCCTCTGGGACCCCCGTGGTGCGTGTGCTGGTCCTCTTGATGGTGTCCCGCGGGTCCCTCAGGCTCTGCTCAGTCTTTTCTGTCTGTTTCTCAACCTTGGTCGTTTCCTTGTCCTTGTCTTCAAGTTCACTGGTTCTTTCTTCTCCCTGCTCGAGTCTGATTTGACATCCTCTAGTGAATGTTTCATTTCAGTTATTGGTCTTCTAACTCCAGAATTTCCTTTTGGTTTCATTTTAGGTTTTTTGTCTCTTACTGATGTTTCCACTTTGTATACATATTGTTTTCTTGAGTTTCTCTGCATCTTCCTTTCGTTCTTTGAGCATCTTTAAGACTGTGTTTTAAAGTCTCTAATATATCTGCCGTTATGTCTTTTCAGGGACAGATTCTGTTGACTTATTTTTTTCTTTTGAATGGGCCATACTTTCTTTTTTGTTTGTGTGCCTTGGGATTTTCTGTTGAACATGGACATTTGAATCTAATAATATGGTAACTCTGGAATCAGATTCTCCCCCTCCCCAGGGTTTGCTGGTTTGGGTTATTGATTTTTTCCCCCTGGTTGTTGTAGGCTGTCCGTGTGCTGAGGATCAGCTGGGTGTAAACTTCAGGTCTTCGCAGGTCTTTTCTGTGCTTTCCTTGGGCGTGCACGGTCACTTTGTAATTTTCCTCTATGTGCGGTTGGTTGTGAATGTCCTAGTCTTTAATGTCTGGCCTCCAAAAGGGGAAAAGCAAGGAATGAAAGCAGGAAAACAGTGCTGGCCCTTTCAATCCCCTGGAATCACTTCAGCTGGAGGGGGAGGGGCTTGCAACAATGGGGGGCGGGGAGTGGTGTGCAACAACAGTGGCCACCCCCTCTTTGTCTGCACCCCCGTGATCAGAAGCAGCAGTCAGTCATGAGAGCGCAGGCCCCCAATACTTGGAGGACAGAGCCCTCCTTGCCCACCCCGGCTCCTGCGAGCTGTGTGCAGGCCACTGCAGGAACACGGCACAGCTGCCCGCTGTGGGTAGGGGCAGGACGTGAGAGCTGCTGCTGTGCTCAGAGCTAAAACTGACCAAAATTAACTGCAGTTTGTGTCCAAGTCTTTCCCTGGAAGTTGCAAGACTTAAGCAGATTCCATATTTCCAAAATAGTTACATCAGACAGATTCTGCTGCTGCACTTGTTGTCTGCGTGGGGTACAGATGCCTGGGGCTTCCTGTCCCACCATCCTCCCAGAATCCTCTCTGTGTCGGTACTCCATCCAGGCTGTCAAGGACAGTTTGTAGGCCCAGAGATGGACAGCAGAGAGTCGGAGTCGGAGTCTGGGGCTGGGAGCAGACCTGCCTCCTGGCCCGATCAGCAGGCATCTTGCCACTTGGCAGAGCTGCTGCAATGGCAGTCTGGCTTCCAATGTGCCGTGGGAGCCAGAGGCCTGCAAGGGCTGAGCCTTGGGCCGGCCGCCCACCCTGGACTCGAGTGCAGGCACGGCGCCTTCCTCCACGCTGTGCATGTGGCCTGAATGACTTACCACGTGCGGTCCTGCCGAGCTAGACAAGGTCTTCGCTTGGGCGTGTGCGTTCTAGTGAGAGGAGACAGACGCACAGTGACTGCATACAGAGACCAGACAGGCAGAGCGTGACCAGAGCAGGGGTGGCAACAAGCAGTGTGAGGACAGTGGCCCTTGATGGCCACTGTGACAAGAGTGGTCAGAGGGGCCAGCCCCGTGGCCGAGTGGTTAAGTTCGTGCGCTCTGCGTTGGTGGCCCAGGGTTCGGGTCCTGGACATGGACCTACGCACCGCTCGTTAAGCCATGCTGTGGCAGCGTCCCACGAATAGGAGCCAGGATGACTTGCAACTAAGATATGCAACTATGCACGGGGGCTTTGGGGGAAAGAAAAAATGGCAACAGATGTTAGCTCAGGGCCAATCTTCCTCATCAAAAACAGAGAGAGAAAAAAAAGAGTGGTCAGAAAAGACGATACTCCAGCTGAGACTTGCATGATGAAAAGGAGCTAGGCCTGCAAACGTCCGGAGGAAGGACATTCCAGGCTGTCAGAACAGCTGTCCAAATGCCCTGGGTCCAGGCACGGCCAGTTAAGGGACAGGAAGAAGCACGTTGAATGTGTGGAAGGCTCTGGAACAACAGAGAGGAGGGCAGGCGGCACGTGGTGCAGGGTGGCCCGGGTTATGCCACGGGTCTTTGGTGGGTTTCGTGGGGGACGCCTGATCCGTGTGTGGGTCCCGGAGGTGGTGATGGAGGGGAGGTGTGGGCACTGAGCCCGGAGCACCCCTACGGTTGGAAGCCGAGCCAGCGGAGGAGGCTGGGGAGGAACAGCCGGGGAGGTCGGAGACCCAAAGAGCACAGAGTCGTAGACGCCACGTGCAGAAAGTGCTGTGAGGGAGAGGAGTGGGAACCAGTGTGCTGAGAGGGGGATCTGAGAAGAGGGCAAGCTGACCGCCGATTCGGGCAGCACGGAGGTCCCGGCGGGGTGGGGGCACAGCGGGAGCTGGAGGCAGTGCCTGGAAGTGACCTAGGAGGGGGAGCAGAGGCCTGCGGTGCATGCTGGCGGGGGGCGTGGAGGGCCGATGTGGGAAGAACGGGGCGGGCGTTGCCGAGGGCGAGGCTCGGCCGGTGGGGGAAGGTAAGGCAGGTAAGGCGTGAGGCCTTCTGGGGAGCAGCTGTGAGCTGGAGCCGGGAGCCATCGCTGCACGCTGTGCAGAGCCCATGAGATCCGAGGTCCTGAATCAAACCGAGCGCCTCCTACGTGGCTGTCTTTCTCTAGAACATTCAGCTCCTCAGCACGGGCTTGGGGGTGGAGGGTGGGGCTCGCCGTTGTATGACAGCTGGGCACTGGAGCCGGGGTGATAAGTGGAAGGAGGCGTGATGGGGGGTCTCGAGGCTCAGGGCTCAGGGGGTTGTGCTCTGGGCAGAGCCGGAGGCAGGGTCTTCTGCTGACAGGGAGGCTGGGGTGGCAAGAGAGGAGCAGGTGTGGGCCTCACTCGTTCGTGGTGCCACAGGTGTTCATGGGGTGCCTGCTGTGTGCGGGACGCCCCCTTATTGTGGGAATCTGTCAGTGCGCAGAGCAGAAACGCCTGCCCTCCGGGAGCCTGGGTCCCAGCAGGAGACAGAGGACGAAGAGAACAAACTCCAGGCTGCCTTGTGTGGGGAGTGACAACAGTGCAGACGGGGGCAGCGGGGCTGGACCTGGACTGTGGCTCGGGGCGGGTGCTGCGCATGGGGATGGGCTGGCCCCTGGAAATGGTAACTGTGATGGGCGATGGGCCTGGGGCTGTGAGCCCCTAGGCTGGCGCCCACCCCTCCCTCCTTCTACGGGTTCTACCGGGATCTCAGCCCTCCTCATGCTGGGCCTCAGCCTGGGTATGGGCAAAGGTCTCTGAGCTGGGCCACAGGGCCGTGCCAGACCCCAGTTCCACGGCAGGTTCCACCACACTCCCTCCTCTCCCCTGCTGGGCCTTGGCCCCAGGGACACACCTGCTCCGCCTGGCTCAGCCCCAGGATGGGCCTCACCTGCCCAGGCTCCCGGAAATGGTGCGCGCTGAGTCACCTCCAGCACCCGAGGGGAGGGCAGGGCAGAGCAGAGGCAGAGGCAGGGCAGATGCGGGCGGGGGGAGGGGCGGGGGGGGGGGCTGCGGGCAGGGAGCCAGGAGGAAGCTGGTGGCCTAGGGCAGAGACGGCCCTGGGTAGTCACCCCGAATCAGAGAGGGCGAGGGTGTGGCCCAGCGCTGAGCAGCCACCACACTTGTGGGGCAGGGCAGGAGTATAAACAGAGACCCAGGCCCCTCTCCCGCCCCTCACTGCAGGGCCCACATCCCCTCCACGCACACCAGCCCATGCCCTGGGCCACCCTTGGGCCCCCCTTGGGCCCAGGGTGCCGGTACCAGCCTCCTGGTCTGTCCTGGGGGACAGAGGCCCTGGAGGCCGACTCCAGGCCATTGGGCTGGGAGTTTCCTAGTCCAGGTGCCCAGAAGCGTCCAGAGAGGAGCAGGGCAGCCTCTGGAGGCTCGTCTGTTTGTTCCTGGGCCGCTCGCCCCTGCGGAGGGCAAGGGGGGTGGCTATGCAGCCAGGGCAGGTGGAGCCTGGGACCAGGGTGTGGGGCTCTCCTGCTGGGGCTGAGGGGTCCTGGTGCTGGGATGTCCAGGCCAGGTGTCCTCCCGGCTCAGGACTGTGGGCTTGGATGTACCTGCAGACAGCATCCGCGCCTCCCCCCCCACCGCCGCCTCTCCCCAGGCTCGATGGCGGGGCTCGTGCAGAAGTGGTCAGACCAGAATGGGGGGCTTGTGTGGAGGTGGGCAGACCCGATGGGGTCTGGATCGGCCCCTGCGGCCCCCAGGTACCAGCTGGATGTTGCCTCTGGGGGGAGGGAGGGCGCGTCCCCTGAGGCCCTGCTTTTTCTGCTTCTCTAGTCTTCAGGTGGCGCTGGGTTGTAGACACACCAGCTTCTCTTTAGAATTCTCTTTATTTGTTTGCTTATTTATTGACTTTTCTTAAAGATTGGCACCTGAGCTAACATCTGTTGCCAATCTTCTTTTCTTCTTCTTCTCCTCCCCAAAGCCCCCGGGACGTAGTTGTAGATCCTAGTTGCAGGTCCTCTGGTTCCGCCTGTGTCCTCTGGGGCGCTGCCACGGCATGGCTTGATACGGCAGTGTTAGGTCCACACTCAGGGTCCAAACTGGCAAAGCAGAGGGCGCGAACTGAACCACTCCACCACCGGGCCAGCCCCCTGGAATTCCCTTCATTGAGGTGTGATTTGTAGACAATAAGATGCACCCCTTCCATGTGTGCAGCTGGCAGTCACCGTGATCACAGCTCAGACGGGCCACGTCGCTGTCACCCCAAAGCCTCCCGCAGGCCCCTTGCCCTCAGCCCCCTGCCCTGGCGGGGGAGGATGGGGAGCATCTTTCTTGTGCCTAGTTGCCATCCTTGCCCAGGGTCTGCTCCAGGCTTTTGCCTGTTTGTGTAATTGGTTGTTTGTTTTCTTATTGTTGAGTCTGAATAGGTCTTTGTGTACTTTGGACACAAGTCCTTTGTCAGATACACGATTTGCCAAATGTCTCCAGTGTGACTTGCCTTTTCATGCCCTTGACTAGTGTCTTTCAAAGAGCAGATTTTTAAAAAATTCTCATGAGGCCAAATTATCCCTTTTTTTTTTTTTTAAACAGATTCTACTTTTGGTGTTATAGCCGAAAAGTCTTTTCTGAACCCGAGGTCAAAAAGATTTTTCTCCCGTTTTCTTTTGGAAGTTTTCTGGCTTTGGTTTTACGTTTAGCGCTGTGACGCATTTCGAGTTACTTCTGTGTCTGCTGAGAGGGGGCTCCGGAGGTGAATAGTTCAGGTGACGTCTACCTGTGCCAGCCGCAGTTGATGAGACATTGGTCTTTCTCCACCGAATTCCCTTTATCCCTTTGTCGATAACTAGTTATCCTCACATGTGCGGGTCTGTTTCTGGGTCTGTCTGTCTGTTTTTATGCCAGTGCCGCACCGTGTCAATGACTGTGGCTTTCCAGAACATCCTAAACGCAGTAGTGGGCCTCTCCATCTCTGTCCTGTCTCATAGTTGTTGTGGCTGATCTCGGCCTCCTGCATTTACATATGAGTTTTAGAATCAGCTTGCTGATTTCTACTGAAGACAAACCCTGCTGGAATTCTGACGGGAACCGCATTGAATCTGTCGGTTAATCTGGAGAGAATTTACATCTTAACAGGGGTGAATCTTCCCACCCGTGGAAGTGGTATCTCTCTGCGTCCTTAGGTCCTCTCATTTTTCTCAGCAATATTTTGTAGTTCTCAGTGAGCCGTTTTGCACATCTTTTGTCATATTCACCCCTAAGTATTTCATATTTTTATGCTATTATAAGTGGTATTTAAAAATTTTTAATTGTGGTAAAATAAATATAAAATTTACCATTTTACTTTCTTCTAAGTGTATAGTTCAGTGTTAAGAACATTCACATTGTCGCATGATGCAGTCTATTCAGAAATTGATAAATAATAATGTATGCCCAAAATTACACAGTGTTGTAAACCATTATGATCTCAATAAAATTACTGGAAAAACAAAAACAAAATCATTAAATAAAAATAATTGGCATCAGGGGAAAAAACCCACAAAATCCAGAACATTCACGTTGTTATGCAACAACCTCCAGAATGTAAACGGTATTTTTAGATGTTCCGTTTCCAATTGCTTGTTGCTGGTTTATAGAAATACAGCTGATTTTTGTATATTTGTCTTGTATCCTGCAGCCTTGCCTATTGGTTTTAGCACATGCTTTTGTAGAATCCATCGCATTTTCTACATGGATATAATCATGTTGTCTGTGACTAAAAGCAGTTTTATTTCTTCCTTTCCAGTCTGGAGGGTTTTTATTTCTTTTTATTGCCTTTTTGCACTGACTAGACCCTCCAGTTCCCGTTGAGTAGAAGTGATTAGAACACATTCCTGGGCCTGCCGTGTGGTGCAGTGGTTAAGCTTGCACGCTCTGCTTTGGCGGCCTGGGGTTTGCGGATTTGGATCCTGGGTGCAGACCTACACAGTGCTCATCAGGCCATGCTGAGGTGGTGTCCCACACACAAAATGGAGGAAGATGGGCACAGATGTTAGCTCAGGACCAATCTTCCTCACCTAAATAAATGAATGAATGAATAAATAAGTAACTAAATAACAGAACACGTTCCTGTCTTGTTCTTGATCTTGGGGAAGCATTCAGTCTTTCTACGTTAAGGATGATGTCAGCTGTAGATATTTCCTAATGCCTTATATCAAATTAAGGAGGTTCCCCTCTATTCCTAGTTCACTGAGCATTTTTAACAGGATGTTACATTTTGTCAAATGGTCTTTCTGCATCTGTTGAGATGATCATGTGGTTTTTCTTTTTTAACCTGTAATATGGTGAATTACATGGATTGATTTTCAAAGGTTAGGCCAGGCTTGCATTCCTGTTATAAACCCCTGTTGGTCGTGGTTTTTAGATTTTTTTATATATTGTTGAATATGCAAATCTTTTTGTGGACATGTTTCATTTCTCTTGGGTAGGACGTGGGAGTGGAATTGCTGGTTTATAGGAGAGAGATGTGTTCAATTACTTAGGCAACTGCCAAACCGTTTTCGAAAATGGGTTGAACCCGTCGATAGTCCTGCCAGCAGTGCCTGAGAATCCCAGTTTCTCCATACCCTCGTCTACACTCGGTAGTATGTCTTTTAAATTTTAGCCATTCTAGTGGGTATTTTAGCCACTTTTAAATTTTAGGCATTCTGTGTAACAATGTCTCATCATCAGAGCTTTTCAAAAAGATACGAACTTCCTACTCTTCAAGTGACAACTTCATGCCGCCCCTGTCCCCAGCACACTTAGCTGGCTTTCGTCTGTTCACTCTTACGTCAAAGCTTAGGGTCTCCATTTGTTAATTTTAAACTTCCTCCAGCCGTCTTTGGAATCAGCCGCTCGGGGTGTGTCTGGGCGTGCACACGTGTGCGTATTTTCACACACTCACACCAGCCGAGCAGACAGGCTCGCATCAGGCAGCCTTCAGTTGTGGGCCAGCGGGTCCTCGTGCCAGTTGCGAGGTGCCAGGCAGGTTTGGAACCTCCCCTTGAGCTTCGGAAATAAATGATCTGCCACAGCTGTAAGCCGTCACTTCTGATCACATGCTTTCATGGGTTCACCTGTCTGTGTCACGGCCATTTTCCCCTCTAAAGCAGGGCTTGGCAAACTCTTGTTTAAAGGGCCAGATGGTAAATGTTTTAGGCTGTGCGGGCCATGCCTTCTCTGGCACCACCACTGAACTCTGCCCTTTGACCGCAGAAGCAGCCACAGAGAATGAGGGGCATGGCTGCGTGCCAATAAAACTTTATTTACAAAATCTGGCCTGAGGGCCACAGTTGGCCAGTGCCCACTAGAGTTCTGAGCATAGGCCTTTCAGTCCAGGAGATAGACGGCCTTGCCCCAGAGCCTCTGTGTGAGGATGGAGGATGGGTGGCACGGGCACCCTGGCCCCTTGGCTGGGCGGGAGCGTTTGGTGGTCTTGTTCAGACAATCTCAGCATTTCCGCCCAAGTAGATAAAGGCCACAAGGAGGGAGGCCCGTGCCAGAGGTCCACACTCGGAGCAGAACCCGGCAACATCACCGAGCCGTGAAAAGTGGGGTCTCCCCTGCACCCAGTGACTTTCCTAGTTGGGCTCATTTCACCGGCCGCCCCCTCGCGAGTGGCTGATGCTGTCCCATCTCAGAGCTGAGGACGGCGAGGCCTAGAAGCGGCTGCCGCTTGTCCGAGGCTTCGCGTCTGCCGGGCGCTCCACGCACAGCTGCTACCGAGCAGCTTTTGTGAAGGATTCTGGGGACAACGGAGCCCAGTGGGTGAAGCGGGGGGTCTCCCCTCTCTGAGACTTCAGTTGTCCTTTTCTGCTCGTTCTCCAGGACAGCACAGAACTGGAAACCGCCTGCCGCTCCCTGCGGCCCTGTTCTTCCCCCAAAGCCGCTGGGATCTGCACAGGACACCGCCTGGCAGGTGTTGGTCCAGGGACTGAGTAGGGCAGAGGAGGCCTTTGGTCTCTTGGGAAACGGGCTGGTCTTTCATCGTGAGCACTTGCTGAGCACCTGGCCTGTGCTGCATCCTGGGGTGCTGGGGTTCGCTCCTCAGGAAGCCCACAGTTAAGGGGGAGCCAGACTGTCAGCCAGGGAGGCTCGCCCTGCAGCTCAGAGCTGCAACCTATTGCTGACTCACGACACAGCCCATCGCAGCGGGGCCTATCCTGCTCTCCCCCGCTCTCCGAGGCCTCTCTCCTCCAGGCAATGGACAGAGGGGCCAGGCCGCTTAGCTGGCAGGGAGCTCAGCTCTGGAGCATGTTTAGGCCGCAGGAGCTGGGCGAGTCCTCGCTGGGGTCCTCCCTGCTGAGCACCGGGGCTCGGGGAGCCACAGCCCCCTTCTGGCTCTGGGAGAAATCCTGGGCCCCAGCCCCCTCCACCTGCTCCCACCGGACCCAGCGCTGAGGGCCACGGCCTCACAGGAGGAGCTGGTGGCCTGTCCGGCTGTGTGTCACCTTCCCTTTCACTTTCTCTCCAACTGGCGGCCTTCCGTCCCAATTTCCCCATTTCCTGTCGGGGCAGCGTTTCGCAAAGAAGGAGCCAGTTCCTGGAGCCCAAGGCGGGCCCAGCCAAGCCATTTCTTGAAGATGACACAGAAATGTAGGGACAGTGTGTTCTGGGAACACAGGACTGACCCAGAACGTGGAGTCACGCGGCTGTCGCACCTGGCTTGCTCTCCGCGCATCGTCCCCTGGTCCCTGGGAGAACTTGGTCCCGGCAGGGGGTCTTCTGTCCTGTACCGCCAGGGCCCTTGGGCGGGAGGTCAGTGGGTCTGTGGCTCTCTGACCCTCTCTGTTCCCTTTGCCCTCTGCCCTCCAGGGGGCTTAGAGCTGGGGGCCATGGGCTCCTCTCCACCAAGGCCCCTGCTGCTCCCCTCCAGGGCCCCCACACACCCTGCCCGGCTCTCCCTGCAGACCCCAGGTCAGCGCTCAGAGCAGTGTGGGGTGGCGGCCTGTCCCTTGGTGTCCCCAGGTGGTCACTGGTGCCCTACTGTCTGTCTGCACCAGGCCTGGGCTGCCAGGAGGGGGCCACAGCACGCCTGGCCCCTGACCCCTTTAATCCCAGGGGTCGAGACAGACCGTGAACAGTCAACAGGCAAACTAAAGTGCCAGGGTTGGCAGATGCTGTGAAGAAATGGGGTGGTGGCGTGTCTGGGGGCCGGGGCACCCGCCTGGTGGGCGGGGAGGCGCGTGGGCCGTGACCTGTGAGCCGAGGTGGGCAGGGCGGGCGGCCGGAGCCGGTGGGAGATGTGGTGAGTCCCCACGGGGCTCCAGACGGGAGTGGGCGGGTCTGCGTCCTCGAAGTGTAAGTGCGGGGCCAGGGGACTGGGGGGGCACAGACACAGGAGTGACACATGGGCTGTCAGGAGGACCGCCCTGCCCTGCCCCTCACAGCTCTTCTGAGCGGGAGAGGGCCCCCCGGAACCAAGGCTCCAAGGCTGGGGGGGTCTCTGGGCTGCCCCACCACTGATGCTGGCCAACCCCAGAGCAGGGGCGCTCCCCCTGCCCCACCACCACAGGCCCGAGGGAGCCCCTTCCCGTGCCTGCCACCCACACCCCATAAACCACCCACCCATTCACTATAGGAGACCCCCCACTGAGAGTCTGCTGGGGGCCAGCAATGGGCGCTCGGGGTGACACAGCTGTTTCTCTCCTGAAAGTTCCCTATTCCGAGAGCCACTTAGAGGCTGTGTGTCTTGGGCCGAGGACCTGCCTCCCTGGCCCCCACTTCCTCTGCTTGACCCTGGAACGGGTCACACCCCTTCGGCGCCTTCAGACTGGGACAGGGACGCTGTGAGCTAGGCTGTTTGGTGGGAGCGAGCAATGCCTGTAACTGCCAGACCCAGGCGCTTCTCGCTGCCACACTTGTCTGCCCGTCACCTGCCTGTCACCCCCCTGTGCCCCTCTCCTGTCTCCTGATGAGCAGACCCTTCGTGTCCCCAGAACCAGCAAGGAGGTGGGCCTGGGCCCAGGGCATAGCCGGTGCCCTCGGGCGACTGGGAGTCTGGGGGCATGAGCTGGGTCCCCCCAGGGCCCGGGGCTGGTGGGTCCTTGGCCCAGGAACTGGAGGTGCCTGCCTCCCATACACTCACACGTGCACACACTCACATGTGCACACCCCACACACACTTACCATGCGCACTCAGTGTACACTCTGACATACACACATGCATACTCACCCACACCCACACCTGTGGTACACACATTCACACTCACATTTGCACACCCCGTGCACACTTACCATGCGCACTCAGTGTACACTCTGACATACACACATGCATACTCACCCACACCCACACTTGTGGTACACACATTCACACATGTGCACACCCCGTGCACACTTGCGCACACGCAGCATAGGGCCGAGTGGGCCTCTGGTCTGGGCGTTTGACATCTGAGGAGGGCACTGACCCTCCTGGCACCAGGATGGGTTCCTTGGAGGTCCCTGAGGGGAGGTGCAGGGCCATGTCCTCGGTGGGGCAGGGGATGGCCTGAGCCAGCCCACACATGGACACGGCTGCCTCCCGGCCCTGTCTCATCAGGAGGAAAGCATCTGCCCAGACTCCGGGCAGGGGTTGTCCGTATGACCGACTCCGACAGCCCCTGGGTCTGTGGCCTCCTGGGCCCCTTTGATGGAGTGACTGCAGGGTGGGGTCAGCACTGGGCTCTCAGATGGGTGTGGGTGGACGTTTGCTGGTTTGAGGGTGGGCAAATCCTGGCCTCCCGGGGGTCCCCACTGAAGCTGGCGGCCTTGGCTGGGAGCCATCAGGCATCATGATTTAAACCAGGCTGATCCAGGAGAAGCTTTGCTTGAAAATGCAAAGTATTTCAGAGACGACCGTCTGTTTGCAGAGAGATCTTCTCGTAGGACTCCTTCGAGCAGCCCGTGCTCCGTCTTAGTTATTATGAGGCAACGTGAAATGGGGAGGGTCGCACCACCAGTGCCTGCTTACCTGCCGCCCCGGTTCCCAGGCACCATGTTTCATGGTGTTCGCTGTGCCGGAGTTCAGTGTGGAAGTTTTCAAACCTGTGGGGACGTGGACATAGTTGTGCTGGACGCCCACATGCCCCGTCCGGGTCAACAACTGTGAGCACTCGGTCACACTTGCTTCACCTACATGCGCACACACGCTTCTGTGGAGCCTTTTCAAGTGAATGCGACAACAGGACGTGCCATCCCTGAGTCTGTTGCATGCCTGGTCAAGCTGGTGTCCTTGTCTCACTGACAAAATTGGAGCTGATCACATGCTGTCATCAACACATCATCCCAGTGTCTCCCATGGCTACAGTCTGTCCACTCAGGGGTGTGAGGAGAGCTCTGTCCCCGGGGGCAGCTAGGATGATGGGTGGGGCTGCTCATCTGTGGCACGCCGCAGGGACCCCACTTAGGGCCCACAGACCAGTGAACCTCAGGGGTCTCCTTGCCAGCCTCCCTTTGCACAGGTGGGGAGGCTGAGGCCGGAAGGAGGCCTGGTCCAGTATCCATCTCCCTCTGGGGTAGACCCTTGTTCAACCCTCTCTGACCGTCTGGCCTTTGCCTTCCAGATCCTGATTGGGCCTCCTACACCCTGGGGGTGTTCATCTGCCTGAGCTGCTCTGGAATCCACCGGAACATCCCCCAGGTCAGCAAGGTGAAGTCAGTCCGCCTGGACACCTGGGAGGAGGCCCAAGTGGAGGTATGGTCTGGGCATGGGGATGGAAGGGCGGGAGGAGACTGGGCAGTCATCCCCGTGCCCCAGGCTCCAGCTGAGGACACTGAGGGGCCGATGCTGCTCCAAGGGGGCTTGGGCTGGCCGGAACCTGAGGCCGGGGGGAGAGCCAGGAGCATCGGGCGGCCCAGGGGCTGGGCTGGACCTTAGCCCTTCCTGTGCAGCTGCCCCCACCCTCTCTGTCTGTCCCTGGGTGACTCCTACCTGCCTCCCTTTTGGCGCAGCTGCAGAGGGAATGAGTGAGTGAGTGAAAGATCACCAGAGGGACTGCCCACCCCTCAAGGGCAGCTCCCTGGGCTTTGGTCCCAAATCCCAATACCCCAGGACACTCGGTGCTCAGGGAACACCGCATGGAGCTGCTGTGCAGTGGGACAGGCCCTCTTGTTTTCAGAGGAGCCACAGAGTGTAACAAAAGTCACTCACTCACTCGCTCAGTCACACTCACTCACGCACCCCTCCACCATTCATCCATCCACCATCCATCCATCCTCCCGTCCTCCCATCCTCCCATCCACCCACCATCCACCATCCATCCACCCACCTATCCATCCACCTGACCCATGTTTATTGCACACTCGCTGTGGGAGGGCTGGCCAGGTTGCTGGCCCCTGGAGAAGGCCTTAGGGAGGGGCAGGGCAGGGAGCAGACATATAGACAACTCACCCCTGGGCAGCTGGGGTGGCAGGCAGGGCCCCGCAGCCCAAAGGAAATGGAGAGGGAGGGGCACGGGCGGGAGGAAAGTTCCAGACAGAGGGACGTGGCTGTGGACACTGCACAGGTGGGTGCAGGAGGGCAGGGGGTGGGGGTGGAGCAGGTGGGCCTGACCCAGGTGGAGGCGTGGGGAGGGGGCCGGGGAGCCGCAGACGGAGGCCTCTGGCTGCCCGGATTCAACCGCAGGGTCAAGGGCATCAGGAGACACGGTGGCCGTCCAGTAAGAGAAGGTGCGGCTTGGACGGGGGCTGCCGTGGGGATGGGGGGGTCCAAGGTTGGTGGCCCCATGTGCACTCCCCCCACCAGAGAGTAACAAGTTTGCTGTTTTCAGGGTAATCTTGGTGGCATTGGCCTCCCCTGGGAGCTTGTTAGAAATGCAGAGTCCCGGGCCCACCCAGGCTTACCTGCCGAGTCAGAACCTGCGTTTAACAAGGGCATCCCGTGCACACCGCACATTCCCCGTCGTGTGGTTGGAAACATCCTCAACTCGACGGGCCAGACAGCAGGAGGGCCCACCTTGATGCCGCCGTGGGTGGGTTCTGGGGGCCCAGGTCGGAGAGGACGCACACGGTGTGACGCAGTGTGAGGAAGGAGGGGAGAGGGACGCAGACACGCCTACTGCTGGGAAGCCTCGGGGTGCCACCTGCGGGTGCTCCTGGGGCTGACGCTGAGGGCAGGGAGGGGGTGATGGGGCCTCCATTGCCCTCATGTGGTCTGCACCTCTGCTGGAGTAATTAAAACAAGCGGTGGTCTCAGGCCTGACGGGCTGGCCTACAGGGTGCTGGACCCCACCCCAAGGGAGGGGCTGGGTCTCCCTGCCATCTGGCTGTGAATCCGTGTGGAAGGGGCTGCGCGGCTCCCTCACTCAGCACCTTCCTGGGGTGGGACCCATGGGCCCGACCGGGAGGAGCCCGCTGGCTGTGGGGCCAGGCGCCAGGCCCGAGGGGCTCTCTCAATGTTTCCCCTTCTTTTTGTGTCTTTTCCGTTTTTTCCCTGAACTTTATATTCTTCCAGAACATCTTTTTTAGAAACAGCTTTATTGAGATGTAATTCACACACACATTTTCCCCATTTAAAGTATGCATTTCAACGGTTTTTGGTGTATCCCCAGAGTTGTGCAACCATCACCATAGTTGACTTTTGAACATTTTCACTGCCCCAGAAAGAAACCCACACTCTTTGGCTCCCACCCCACCCCCAGGCCTTTGAGCCACCCGTCTGCGTCCTGTCCCTTAGATCTGCCTGTTCTGGACATTCCACATGATGGATCCTACGCCACATGGCTTGCAAGCCTGGCTTCCTTCACGGGGCACATTCTCAAGCTCACCCGTGTTGTAGCGCGTGTCAGGGCTCCATTCCTTCTCACAGGGGCCGAGGAAGCTCCCAGCAGGTGGGGCCCAGTTTTTCTTGTCCAGTCCTCCGTCTGTGGACACCTGGCTGTCTCCCCTCATCCGTGGATTTTGATAGTCTGGTCGTGTGTCTGCAGTCAGGGATCGCGTGTCTCGGAGACGCTCCCCGCGTTGACAGGCGTGTGGTGCTTTGGGCCGTCTCTCAGAGCCTCCCGTCCTCACCTGGGCTGCCCGGTGCCCCTGTCGGGGGACTCAGTTTTTCTAACCAGGCCCCTCTGGATGGACATGGTGGGCCTCATGTTTTCCCCCTGTGACCACCGGGCCAGTGAGCAGCCTCGTAGGTGCATCTTCTTTACCGGTGGGAGCTGCTGGACGTCCGACCTCCTGGAGGTGGCAGTGTACCGGCAAAGGTCGTGTCACTGTCATTCCTGACAGGTTTTGCCAGACTTGCCGTCGCAGCTGCTCCTCTGCCTCCCGCCTGTGGGAGGGCGTTGGCCCGCGTCCCTGCAGCCTGGCTCACCGCGCTCCTCCTCTGCTGATGGAGAGGTGGACGCTGCGTCCCCGGGAGTCTCCGCTTGGCAGTTCTTATCCAACACCGAGTGCGTGTCTTAGACTCGCTGGTTTGCTTCTCTGAGACGTTCTCTTCTGACCCTGGCTGCCTGGCTGCTGCTCTGCTGGGTGTGGTTCCCCAGGCTTCTTACAGACTGGCGAACGGAGCCCTTCGAGAGAGCAGCTGATGTTTTTTCTAGGTTGTTCGTCTTTTGACTTTGCTCACGGTGGTTTTCTGCAGTGGAAACTTTCTTACTCGGATGTAGTCAAATTTATCAACCTTGTCTTTTGTGGTTTAGGGTTTACCGCCTACTTAGATATGCCCGCTGTACCCTAGGATTATTTTTACTCATAACAGCTTTATTGAGATATAATTCACACACCAGACAGCTCACCCTTTCCGAGCGCACAGTTTGGTAGCTTAGTGAATTCACAGGGCTGTGCAGCCATGACCACTGTCTCATTTCAGAATATTTTCATATCTCAAAATAAACCTGTACCCACCTGGAGCCCCATTCCCCACTGCCACCACCCCGCCCCTGGAGTGGAAAGACCTGCTTTCTGTCTCTGTGGGTTTGCCGATTCTGGACGTTTCACGTCAGTCAAACCACAGTCTGTGGCCTTGTGACTCTCCTCGCTCACCGAGCATCGTGTGTTCAAGGTTCGTCCGCATTGGAGCAGGAGTCAGCACATTGTTCATTTTTGGGGCTGAATCGTATCCCATCGTGTGGACACGCACATGTGGCTGATCCGTCCTTCAGGTGGCAGACATCTGGGTTGTCTCATTTTCCAGCTGTAATGAAAGCTGTGGCCGTGAGCATCCGTGTGCGAGTTTCTATGCAGGCACACATTTTCGCCTCTGCTGGAATGGAGCGGAATTGCTGGATCTTGCGGCAGCTCTGTGTTTACCATTTGAGGAGCTGTTTCCCCAAACAGCAGCACATTCCCAGCGGCAATATGTGAGGATTCCAATTTCCGCACGTCCTCCCAACCCTTGTTGCTGTCTGGCTTTAGCCGTCCTAAGGGGCGTGAGGCTGTATCTCGTTGTGGTTTTGATTGCTGTTTCCCTGATGGCTGAGGATGTTGAGCATGTTTCCCTGTGCTTCTTGGCCATTTGTATGTCTCCTTTGGAGAAATGTCCATTCAAATCTTTTACCCATTTTCAAAATGGGCCATCTTTTTATTATCGAGTTAGGAGTGTTCTTGTTATTGAGTAAGAGTTCCTCATATATCCTGGACACAAGTCCCTTATCAGATATCGTACTTGCAAATAGTTTTTCTCATTCTGTGGGTTGTCTTTTATTTTGTAAATAATAGGTTAAAAATGCAAAAAATGCAGTTTATATTCTTAGGGAGCTATCGATGTAGTTTTTTTTGTTATTCTTTGATTTTTTTTTGAGGAAGATTATCCCTGAGCTAATATCTGCCGCCAATCCTCCTCTTTTTGCTGAGGAACGCTGGCCCTGAGCTAACATCCGTGCCCATCTTCCTCTACTTTATATGTGGGACGCCTACCACAGCATGGCTTGCCAAGCGGTGCCATGTCCACACCTGGGATCCGAACTGGCGAACCCTGGGCCGCCGAAGTGGAACGTGCACACTTAACCGCTGTGCCACCGGGCCGGCCCCACAAAAGTCTTAAATTTTGATGAAATTCCATTTATTTAGTTTTTTTCCTTCATTGCTTGTGCTTTTGGTGTCGTATCTAAGAGCCCATTTCCTAGTCCAAAGTCACGAAGATTTCCTCCTATATTTTCCCAAAATCGCTTTTAAGATTATCCTGTCAAAACCGACTACGGTGGAGCTATTTTAAACAGAGTTGAAGCTGCCTTTCCAGAGAGATGGCCTTGCTGTCCCGAACCTTAGATGGGCCAAACCTCCGGACAGACCCGCAGTGGCCCCCGTCTAACCAGCAGCTTTTGACAGTCAGCGGGGGAAGCACGTCCTGATCACGACGACAGGATGGCGATTCTGAAGACGGAGCCGGCGGGCAGCAGGGTTTCCTGAGACTCGCCCTCTGCCTCCCGCTGCCCTGAAAACTGCCTGGGGGACGGCGTCCCTGTGTGGCCTTCAGAGGCTCCGATTTACCGCCTGGCAGGACAGGGTTTGGGTTTCCACCTGAGTCCCTGCTCCCCAGGTTGCACTTCTCTGACCCCGAATAAACTTTTTGCTTCTCTTGCAGTCTTCCTCTTATTCATGGACAATCTCATGATTTTTTATCCACTACTTTTATTGTTTAAGTTTGGAAATTAGATCCTCAGTTCAGTTCACAGAAATCGCGCCTCCACCTCTCCTCCTCCTCCCTAACCCGTTGATCCTCCGGTAATGGGCGTTTCCCTGTCCATCTGAGATGTCGCTGAGATGGAGCCTGACTTGATCGTGCTGAGGCTGATGCCGGGTGTTGGAGCCTATGGATCCTCTCCTGGCCTCCCAGCCTGTCCGCTGAGCCGGGCTTTCTGGGCAGGACTGTTGTCCTTAGAGCAGCATTTTAACAGGTTTTACTAAATGGTGGAACGAGTCTGAATTTTCTAGCATATTTTTGCTTGTTAATTTAAAAATGAACCTTAGAATCATTGCTAGCTTTAAAAAATTCTATTCCTGGTTTTCTTTTCTTTTCTTTTTTTTTTTTTTTTTGAGAATCGCAAAAAACATAGAGATCAACCCAGGGAGGCAGCCTGTCTCGCCTTCCCGGAACGGGGGTCTCTGTTGCAGGTTCCCTCTGTGAGCCCAAGAGCATATCATTTGTTCTTTGTAGGGGCTTTGGCCATTTCTCATCTGGCTGATTCTTAGGTGTTTTGCCTTGTTGCTTCATAAATGGGTCTTTCCTTTGTGATATCTGCCAGCAGACTGATGTTTTATATAGAAAAGCGATTGAACTCAGGATTGTAGTTCAGCACCAGCCTTTTGCTGAAATGTCTTAGTGCTTATGACTTTTTCCAGTTGATCCTCTTGGTCCTCTGAGCTCACAATCCAATGGTCCTGAAGGTGCAGTGACTTTAGAGGGAAGGGTCTCTCTCGGGGGACCGGGAGGCAGCAGGAGCAGAACACAGGAACCCCTTCCCTGCCCCGTCCTCAGGGCCCCTCCTGCCCTGCTCCCCACCAGCCTCAGGGCCTTTGCACGTGGCATTTCCCCGTGCAGGGACACCCTCGTGTGTGGCCTCCTGAGAGCCCTTCCCGTCACCCCCCTTGCGTGCACACCCTGTGTCTGTCCTTCTAAGCCTGTTTACTGTTGTTGTCACACTCTGGTCTCTGCCGTCAGTCTGCCTCAGAGGAGCTGGGCTTCACCTGGGCCGGAGATGGCTCTCATGCTCTGCAGCCTGTGTGGGGCACATGTTAGCTGCTCCCCAAATACGGGTCCAATGAGTGACTAAGCCAGGCTCCGTGAGGCTGAGATGGGGCATCTGGGCTGAGGGAGCAGCTCTCTGGGTGGGTGCTGCCGCGGGGCAGCCTGGGGTCTGCAACAGGGACAGAGCTCCAAGGCCGTGCTCCGCCGGGGCTCCCCTCTGCCACCCTCTCCAGGCCCCTTCCTAGGGACCTGGCCCCTCCCCCTGCCCTCCCCCTCACTCCAGCGGTTCCCTGGGACACAGGGGGACTGGGAGTTGCCGTCCAGCAGTGGCCGAGCCCTCGGGGCCCTGGGGTTGTCCTGGCGCCCGCCCCCAGCCTCCAGGCGCTCTGACCGGTCCTCTCTCTTGCAGTTCATGGCCTCCCACGGGAACAATGCTGCGAGAGCCACGTACGAGTCCAAAGTGCCCTCTTTCTACTACCGGCCCACGGCTTCCGACTGTCAGTGAGTAACAAAGGGCTTTTGTCAGGGTCGCTGGTAAACAGCACTGGGCCCGGAGACGGCTCTGCAAGGACCCGCGGGGCAGGCAGGGCTGCCCAGAGTGAGCGGGCAGGGGCCACGCGGGCGTGCGGCTCTGTCTCCACCCTCCTCCCGCTGGGTTTTGGCTCTTGGCATGGTGGCCAGTGGCCGGAAGGAGGGTGGGGACCGACATTTTGCAGTTAGTAGCTGCAGCCACCTGGGTTCCGGGGGCAGCGGGGGTCTTGCCCGGCGGCTCAGTGTGGGTTTCAAAGGTCCCCGTGGGCAGTCCGGGAGGAGGATGCTGAGGAGCTGCTGTGCGTGTGGCTCATGCTGGCTCAGCAGTGCAGGCGTGGACATGGGGAAAGTCAGACCCTCTCTCACGTGGCCCCCGGTGGCCGGAGGCTGGCTCGGGTGACCTCGCATCAGTCACTAACGTCTCTGAGCCTCGGCGTCCCCATCTGCCTTTCTGTGGGCGTCATGAGGTGACAGTGCTGCAGACTTTGCATGGGGATCCCCCCCCCCCAACCTCTGGCATCCCCTCTCCCGTTCAGGCTGGATGGCCCTGCCATTTGTGCAGGCTGTTCCTACCCCGAGCCCTCACCAGTCCCCCAGCGACACCCCCAGCACCCTGGGCCTGTCTGTTTTGCTCCCTCTGTTCTGCCTTCGGAGGAGCCCCTTCCTCCGGCCACTCAGAGCTGGGGGGCGGGCGCTGAGCACTTTCCTTCTTGGGTCCTGTGGGCTAGGGGCTCCTCCATGGGAGGGGGCCCCTCGGATTCTCTCTTCCCAGTGCCCAGCACAGGGCAGGCACCCCTGTGAGGTTCTGGGGGTCAGGGGTGACGGTGAGGGACCTATGGACCCAGGTTCTTGGGGAGGGGCTTTGGGATGGGGCTGGGCTCCCAGCTGACTGGTCGGGCTGAGCCCCAAGGGAACATCCCCCCCACCCAGGGGCCGTCTCCTGCTCCTTCCACTGGGGCTGCTGGGAGATGCTGCCTGCTGCCCCTGTCACGGGAACTGTTGCTCAGGCCGGCCGTCACCTCCAGATGCCTCCCTCTCTGGCCGTGGCCTCGGGGCCTCCTCCCTGACCGTGTCTTGCTGGCTCCCTCCTCCTCCCCAGGACTTCTAACCTCCTGAGCCAGCCTCCTCCCAGCCCTGGGCCTTCCTTCCCCAGGACGCCCATGGCCCTCTGTCCTCCCAGAGCCCGACCATCCCCGAGCCCAGAACCTGGGATGTGTCTCCACGCAGGTGACCCCCATTCCTTGGGCAGCTGGACAGCTCTCGGCCGCCTGTGCAGGGCAGGTGGCCCTCCTCCAGAACGTCCTTCCTCTTGGGAAGGGGATAAGGACCTGGCCCACCGCCCCCTGGCCAGGCCCTGCACTCCAGCCCCTCTGGCTCCCCATCACAATGACCCACCCTGTGAACCGACCCGCGGCTGGGCACCTGGGAGGGCTTGGCAGCATCTTCTCCATGAACCGCACAGAGCCAGGGACGGCCCGTTCAGGTCCCCGCCTCACAGACGGGACTGAGGCCAGCAGCTCCCTAGAGGCTTCACCCTCCCACATGCGACGTCTGCTCCTTCACCCTCACGGTGGGCCTGGGCCGCCCCAGCACGGAGCGGTGTCACAGCCTGAGACGCCAGCCACGGCTCCAGGCTCCCAGCGAGTGGGCCCCGCAGGCCTGCCCGGCCGGGTGGGAGGCAGCTGCGTCTGGACAGGATGCTCTGGGTCTGTGCGCAGGGGCCCCACCTCTCCCACCCTCTGAGCTGCTAGGAGGACAGACTGGGTCCCGGGCCTCGGGCCTTACCGGGATGCTTGGCCGATCTCCCTCCGTCCTGGTCTCTGGAAGTGCTCATGGAGACCATGCATGTCCCTCCCAGGGGCTGCAGGTGACCAGGTGCCCCGGGAGGGAGCGTGCTCTGAACCCTAGGTGGGACCTGCCCACCTGATCCTCCACTAGGGAGAGGTGCATGGAGCAGAGCCTGCCCTGTCCACACGCACGGTAGGCATAGGCCAGCCCAGGCCAGGCCAGGAGGACCAGGAGAGCGTCGATGCCGAGCATAAGGTCTACAGCTGTGGGGCGGTGGGAGGTGTGGACTGAGTCCCATGTGGACTGTGGAGCTGTGGGGCGGTGAGAGGCATGGACCAAGTCCCGTGTGGACTGTGGAGCTGTGGGGCGGTGGGAGGCGTGGACCGAGTGCCGTGTGGACTGTGGAGCTGTGGGGTGGTGGGAGGCATGGACCGAGTGCCGTGTGGCCTGTGGAGCTGTGGGGCGGTGGGAGGCGTGGACTGAGTCCCCTGTGGACCGTGGAGCTGTGGGGCAGTGGGAGGTGTGGACTGTGGAGCTGTGGGGCGGTGGGAGGTGTGGACCGAGCCCTGTGTTGACTGTGGAGCTGTGGGGCGGTGGGAGGCGTGGACCGAGCGCCGTGTGGACTGTGGAGCTGTGGGGCGGTGGGAGGTGTGGACCGAGCCCTGTGTGGACTGTGGAGCTGTGGGGCAGTGGGAGGTGTGGACCGAGCCCTGTGTGGACTGTGGAGCTGTGGGGCAGTGGGAGGTGTGGACCGAGCCATGTGTGGACTGTGGAGCTGTGGGGCAGTGGGAGGTGAGGACCGACTCCCTCTGTAGACTGTAGAGTGCTGTGGAACAGTAGGAGGTCCCCTTTGGGCCCGTGATGTAGACTGTGGGGTGCAGCTCCCTGATTTGCACGCTTTGGTCAGGCTCCTTGCAGGGCCAGCGCTGCAGCAGCTCCAGGGAGACAAAGGCTCGCAGGCCTCGGTTTCCCCAGCTGTGAGGTGGGGAGGATGGGTAGCTGCCGGGGTGTTGTGAGGATGGAGATGGCGCCGGGTGGCAGAGTCTGGCCCAGGGTGGGTTCCCAAGGTGTGTTGATCCCCCCCCCCCCACCTGTCTGAAGCCCCGAGCCCACCTGGCGAGCTGGGATAAGGATCAGAGGGTCGGGCCACGTGGTCGTTTCAGCGGCGGGCGTGGCTCAGGAGGCCGGGACGCAGGCTCTTCCTGTGTCACCTGCACCCTGGAGTTTCCGTCCCCACATCGGGGAAGGACAGTCATACTGGTGGCTCTCGGTTTTACTTCTGATGGAAACCAGCCCCTCCCTGCTTCCTGTGTGACCCGCGGGAGAGGCCTGGGGCCCACGGGGCCACGGAGCCAGCAGCCCCCCGCTTCCTGGCAGCCACGTGTTCCAGGAGAAGTCCCAGAGCCCCGAGCTCCCCAGGGCCCCGGCAGGCGGAGCGCCCCCCCTGAAGAGGCTGGGTGCTGGCTTCCTGGGGCCACGGTGACTCAGCTCCACCGCCCGGCGCTGCAGCCACAGGGTTCACCGTCTCACAGGCCCGAGGCTGCAGCCACAGGGTTCACCGTCTCACAGGCCCGAGGCTGGAGCCGAGATCCACAGCACAGGGTGGGTCCTCTCTCCTCGCCTGCGGATGCCGGCCTCTCCCCGTGTCCCCCTGAGTCGTCCCTCCGTGCGTGTCTGTGACTCACCTGGTCTTTAAGGGCACGGGTCAGACTGGGTTGGCCACCCGACTCCAGGTGACCTCATCTTAGGTCATTAATCTGCCACCAGTTGTCTGCCGGTAGGGCCAGTCTGAGGGCCGGGGGGCGAGGACTCCAGCATCCTTTGTCGAGGGGGATGCAGTTCAACCCATCACAGCCTAGACACACAGATGAAATGCTGGGTGGCCAGGTTCCCTCAGGAGGCGGGGGCCCCGGGGCATGGGGCGGGTGGACGCGAAAGCTGCGGGGGCCCCGGCGCTTAGTGAGGGGATAGTGTGTCCTCTCTGTTTTCCCCTGGTACAAAGGAGAGAAAGAAACCCCCTTGGGAGCTGCTCACTGTGCAGAAGGGGAAACTGAGGCCCTGGGGGGGGTCACCTCCCCAGGAGGGAAAGCCCACCCCTGGGCCTCCAGGCAGGTGTCCTAGAACACGTGACTCAGAGGGTGATGGGATGCAGAGAGAAGGCGTCAGTAAGGACAGTTGGACGCCAGGCCCCCAACAGTGGGCCGGCAGGTGGGTGCGCCCCATAGCCGCTCTCGTCCATGGCTCGTTGGCAGGTGTGGCCACCCCTCGTCACAGGGCTGGGCGTGTCGTGGGTACCCTGTGGGTGCTTCCCTGGTCCAGGAGGCTGGGCCAGATGGCCTCAGGAGCCCCCAGGGACAGGCTGGCACTGATACCCTGCAGGGCGAGTAGTTCGGGATAGCTCTGCCAAGCGGGCGGGTGCTCCCTCCTGGTGCCTGCTTCCAGGGCTGCCTCCTGCTGCTGCTTCTGGAAGCTCCCGTGCCAGGCCCAGGAGGCCCTTGTGTGCAGGTGTGAGCCATGGGACTGGCATCCATGCCAAGGCAGTAGCCCCAGACCTCCTGGGTCCCATTTCTGATGGGCATGGACAAGGCCACAGGACGGCTGCCAGCTCCCTTGATGTCCGCCAGGCCCCTGGCTCACACACGTGTGACGCTGGGTCCTCCCCAGCTCTGAGAGGCCAGGCACGTTTCCCCGTGTTACAGATGTGACACTGGGCGCGAGAGGGATTGACTCCCCAGGGTTGTCAGGCTAGCCCCCCATAGGGGGTGGAGTGGTGTCTCTCCCCAAAGTCAAGTCAAGTCCCAACCGCGGGACCTGTGAAGGGACCTTATTTGGAAATGGGGTCCTTGCAGATGAGATCAAGTGCGGGATCTCCAACGAGATGATCTGGCTTTACAGTGGGCCCAAATCCAATGGCAGCTGTCTTCGTAAGAGAAAGGAGAGGGAGCCTGAGAGGGACACACAGCGAAGCCACACGACAACGAGGCTGAGATGGGAGTGGTGCGGCCACAAGCCCGGGAAGCCGCAGCCGCCAGAAGCTGGAGGGGCCTGGAGCAGACTGTCCTGAGCCTCTCCAGGAGGAATCGGCCTGCAGTCCAGGGTTAGACTTCTGGCCTCCCGGACCCGGAGAAGGTCCATCCCTGTTGTTTCAAGACACCCCGTCTGGGGTGATTAGTTACAGCAGCCCCAGGACACGCATGCTCAGCGGTGCATGGAGCCAGGGCCCCAGAGGCAGGCCAAGGGTGCGAGGCGGCCCTGGAGGACTGGGGGACCCCGGCGGACCTGGGTGCGACCCCAGCTTCGTGCCTGACCACCCGGGCCCAGCACGAGGCCAGAGCTCTCCTGTTCTGTTCCGTGTTCGTGACCAGACACGGAAGAGCCGGAAGCTGGGGAGCGGGGCCAAGGCTGCGCCCGCCCTCCACCTCGCACCGGGCTTGTGTTGTCCTCAGAGGGGCGGCCATCTCCGTGGTGCCGTCACTTTATGCTCACGTGGGCAGAGGCAGGAGTGGGGCGTGGCGGCCTCTGGGGACAGGGGTCTTGGCGCAGCAGCTGACGGTGCCGTCAGGGACCTGGGCGGCCCCTCGGGTCCTGCAGTGCTTTCAGTCTGCGTCCGACAGTTTCTTCCTGATCCCTGTGGGGGCCGCCCAGCCAGGGGACAGTCAGGGGCAGCTTCCTGGCCTTCAGGGGTCCTGACAATGGCTGGCACTGTCCTCAGAGCCACCCTCCAAGGCGGTGCCAGGGGGCCGTCTCCCAGGTGACAGGGTCAGGGTTCTGGGCTGGTCCCCTGAGTCTGCAGAGACGGGGGAGGGGCCAGGCACATCTGCTGGTCCTCCGCGCCCCGTCCCGCAGGGGGCGCAGGCTGAGGGGAGGTGGGGACCCAGAGAGACAGCCTCAGAGGACACCAGGGCCAACATCTCCAGGATATTTGGGAATCCAGGTGAGCTGTCCACCCGGCCCCGCAGAGGGATTTGTCAGAGGAGCAGGAAGATCGTGTCCGTGCCCTGGGACCTTACAGCACAGAGCTGGGCAGGACCACAAACCCCAGAGGCCGGAGAGTCAGCGAGTGCAGCCTGTGAGAGCGGCATGGGAATGCCACGGAGCAGGTTCAGCAAGGGTCTGGGGAGGTGGGGTTGGGTGTCAAGGCCAAGGTCATGGAGGCCCCCCCCCCGCCCCCCCCCCGTGGACATTCAAGCTTTGAGATGAGGAGGTGTGGGGGCTGCGGGGGGCACAGGTGGGCAGGGGCTGAGTGGGAGGAATGGGGAGGAGGCAGCATGCTGAGCAGGGGACGGAGATGAGGTCAGGGCCATGGGGGTCACAGAGGGTCTTGTCGGCACTGGAAGAGCTGAGTGGAGGACTGTGGAGGGCATTGAGCCGAGGGCACAGTTGCCTTGTGTCCATCTGGCTCCCTGGGGAGAACAGACCCTGGGGGGCGGCCTGGGAGAGGGAGGTGGCAGCCCGGATGAGGGCGGAGGGGAGGCCGAGCTAGGTTTGCTGATAATCAGTGCGGGGCCTGGAGGAAGGAGTGGTAGGCTTGTGCAGCCTACCAGGGAAGGGGCCCCCCTGCAGAGCGAGCCCCTCCTCTGCCGGCCTGGCCTTCCCTGGCTGCTGCCCTTTCGAGCCCTCTGACCTACTGTGCCCTGACTACAGCTTCCCTGATGAGGGTCGGTGCTGGCCCAGGCCAGGTGCGGGCGGGGCCCCCCAGCTCTCTCTGCCAGAGCCCACCCAGCGGACAGATGCTGTGTTCCCTCACGGGGCAGGGGCCTCTTCCTTCTCTAAATCCTAGTGATCAGCTGAAGGGAGGTGGTCAGTGGGATAGGAAGCAGCCGTGGGAACTCGCCACGCCATGCCGACCCAGAGCATGTGCTCCATGGGGACGCCGGTCCTAAAAGGCCACACACGCACGGCTCCATTTACAGGAAGTATCCAGAACGGGCAACTCCAGAGCCAGGAAGTGGACTCATGGTTTGGGGGGGTGGGAGCAGGGGGTGACTACGGATGGGTACAGGTTTCTATTTGGGGTGATGGAATGTTCTGGAACTGGGTAGTGGTGAACATGCCATGAACCCTGAGTCGACCACTTTAAGTGGGTGAATTATGGTATGCAATTGTACCTCAGTTTTTAAAGGCAGGGTGTTAAGTGGTGAAACTGGTGAGCAAATGCTTTTAAAAATGGAAGCTGCAGCCCTTCTGGCCAGTGTTTGCGGCCACCCTCCTGACCCGGGGCTTCCAGGGCCGGGTGCCCACAGGGCCCCAGGAGCGGCCCTCGGCCCCGCTGTCAGGCCCAGGGAGTGTTCCCCCGCCCTCCGCCAGCTGGGTCCCGGGCTCCCGGCTTACTGTCCCCTCTCTCTGCAGACTCCTGCGGGAGCAGTGGATCCGGGCCAAGTACGAGCGGCAGGAGTTTACGCGCCCCGAGAAGCAGGAGCCGTACTCTGCAGGTGAGGCCACAGGGTCTCTGCCTCTGTCTCTGTCTGTCCGTGTCTCTCTCTCTGTCTCTGTTCCCTCCCCATCTCCCCGGAGCCGGCAGAATCTCTGGGATCCTGCAGCCGCGCCTCTGCTCCGGGTGAGGGCAGGGTGAGGGTCCTGGCAGGGGAAGGGTCCTGGCAGGGGGAGGGGTGAGCGGGCACACAGCAGAGGCAGCACCAAAGCCAGGGGTGGGCCAGGCTGCCCGGTGGTCCCGTCAGCACGGGGAGTGATGCCCGTTCTGAGCACGAGGAAAACCAGCCAGGTGGTCAGATGCGAGGTGGCTCCAGAGCCCATCGGAGCAACCCCGTATCCCACCACACGGCCGCGCAGGGCCAGTGGTCCTGAGTCCAGGGGCTGTGGGGCCAGGAGGGGCTCTGCGTGCAGCCGGCACACCCTCAGAGCAGCCCCCCCATCCCCTGTCCCCGCCCCCCTCGTGTGGCCTTGATTCAATTACCATCGCCCTTGCAGCATCTCCTTCCCTCCCCACGGTCCCTAATGAGAGAGCAAGGGCAGCACACGGGCATCTGCTGTCAGCGCAGGGTCTGCGCATGCTCCGTCCCTGCCTGACACCCGACCTGCCGGCCCCGGGAGCCCTGGGAAGGCCCCAGAGCAATTCTGTCTCCCAGGCGTAAACCTGTCAGCGATCCATACAGCGCTGTGTGGCCTCCTTTCAGAGGCGGTGCAGGGTGGCTGACGCTGCATCACAGAATGCTGTGTCTGTCCTCCCGTCGGGACATCTGGTTGTAAGTGACAGGAATCCACCTCAGCTGGGTGTAAAGAAAACGCGAATGGGATTGGCTCACATAATTGGAGCGGCTCCAGGCACAGCTTGATCCAGGGGTTCACTTGGTGTTGTCAGGACTTGGCTTCCATGTTTCCACCTCTGGTTCTGCTTCCCTGGGTTAGCACCAACCCTCCTGGTGGCAGTTCTGCTCCATCAGAGATGGTCAGGGATGGCTGGTCTGGACGGGCGTGGGACCCAGTCACGATGACCAGGGGGGTATGGTGTGTGCCTGCCTCTGGAACTGGGAGCAGTCCTCTCGAGAAAAAGTGGGATCTGGGTTCCAGAAGTGGGGGTGCACCCAGGGCAGCAGAACCCACAGATCTGAGCCATCACAGGCGTTTGGAGAGTGGGGTCTCCAGGGGCATCTGGGTGTCGGTTCCAGGTGCTCAGGTTGGCTGAGGCCAGCAGAGCCCAGAGGTGTGACGGCTGTGGTGAGCTGGGGGACCGCGCCCCCCGCCCCTGCCCGTGGTTCCCGCACAGATGCTGCCTCCAGCTCGCGCATCGTCTGCCCTTCCTCTCATGGGCCGTCCCCAGTCCCCCGGGAGCGTGTGAGACGTTGGCGGGCCGACAGAAGTTTGCGGGGACCCTAGCAGCATCTGAGCGGCTGGCCTTTGAAGGCCGTGGCTGTGAGGAGGCTGCGTCTCTGTCAGGCCGTCCCAGCCGGCGGGAGCAGCACCCCTGTTACTGTCACTTTTGCCCGTTGCCCGGAAAGCCGGTCATGAGCAGAGGGAGGGTTAGCTCACAGGAGGCCAAGCGAGGAGGTGGGAGAGTGAGTCTCCAGCCGGCTCCCTGAAAATGGGGGCTCAGGGTACTCGTGGGGTGCAGGGCGAGGTGATGGGAAGTGTGCAGATAGATGATCTGGGGTGAGCAGCGGTGAGAGATTGATGGTCTCCGCCCCTCTGCACTGGAGGCATGCTCACCACATGGCACGTGACACATCTCAGGGCGGGGCTTTTAGCCTCTGGGCGTCTAAAGGTTGCCTGTCGGACGTCTGCGCAGCCCAGTTGATGGGTCAGTGGTCTCAACTGGCCTGGAGTGGACACAGGGTCCTGATTCCTGGAAAACAGCTCACGCACCCATTGCCGGGGCGACCCAGGCCCGGGGAGGTGTCTGCAGGAGCCGGGTGGAGTTGGGCAGCAAGTCGCCGGAACAGCCCGTCAGCCACGCGGCGGAACGGCTAGAACTGCAACCGGTCATGGCACGGAGGAAGGAACTTTGGTTACCAGCCACCGAATCATCCAGGACTGAGCTGTTTGCCGGTTTCCCCCCGAGCCCCCTGGACAGCTGCGCGGCCCCGTGGGGATGTCGTCCGTCTGGACACAGGGTGCCCACCCTTCACAGTGAGGACAGCCCAGGGAGGTGGGCGAGTGTGGCTGGGGCTGCAGCCACAGAGAGAGCACTCGGGGGCTTCTTGTGGGGGCTGCCGGGCAGCGGGGGCGCGGACGTGACTGTGTGGACCCCGCGTGAACCACCCCGCAGAGGACAGCGTCTTGAGGACCTGCTGGAGGGGCGGCGCTGGCGTCCTGGACCACTCGCTGTGCGCTGGGTTCTCATCCTCAGCTGCGTGGGAGGCAGCGGCCCAGTGTGGCTCTCACCCTGAAGGGCAGTGTGGGGCCTTCTGGCCCTTTCCACGTGTGGCCTCTTACCTCTGAGTGCCTGGCCCCTGGCCTGGCCCCGAGGGCTCCCTCTCATCGAGGCGACCCTGGCCTCAGCTCCGCTCCTCCAGAGCCAGTGCAGAGGCCCTTCCTGCAGCCCTCACGTCCCGCCCCCGAAGCTCGCCCGCCGCCTCCCCAGGCCCCAAGTGGTCATGTCCATGCCCCCCTACCCCGGCCCAGCCCTGCAATTCACAGGAACAGAGCCCTGGGGCCATCAGATTGTGTCCTGCCTCCACCGAGGTCCTCACGGGGCCACCATCGGGGCAAGGCCACCTCAGGGTCATGTGGGGAGGTGCCCAGTACGCTGGCTGAGAGCCCCAGGTCCTGGCACCGCCCCGCTCTGGGGACCCAGAGGGGCCTGAGCCGTGGTCCTGTGTGTGGGTCCTGCTGGAGCAGCCCCTAAATCTCACCGGCTCGCTGCGGAGGCCTCCCCTCTCCTCCCGCCCCCGATCTCCTCCAGGAGTGGGGCAGCATGCGGGAAGCCCCAGGGGTACCGCCCCCTCAGCCCAGTGCCCCAGACCCGCGTCCTGCCCAGCACGCGGCAGGGTGGAGGGGCAGCAGAGCCCAGCATCCAGGGCGGCCGGCCCGCGTCCAGGGCAGGAGGGCAGGTGGAGCAGACGCGCCAGGACCGGCCGGCCACCCCGGAGCTGCCCCGTCCCTGTGGGTCCTCCTCAGACGCCCCTCCCCGGCCGTGAGGAGCAGCGGGGGGTTTCCAGGCGCCTCCCTCCGGCTCCCCATTGGCCGCAAGACACACCCCCTGGCCCACACGAATGCAGAAGTGCCCTGTGCGTCTGCGGAGGAAGGGGAAATGCAGTGTGGAGGTGAGGCGCCCGGCCTGACCTGCCCGGAGTGGGCTGGAGCCATGGGCCGCCCCGCGGGGTCGCAGGGCCGGCCGCCGTGTGCTGTGTCGGGAGCCTGTACCGTCAGCTGGGGTGTGGGGAGTGGGCACAGCAGCGTGCACCTGCCGCCAAGGCCTGTCACCCTGCACAGCTGCCCGGCCTCGGACCACGCTCAGGGCGTCCCAGCAGGGAGAGTCCGGCCCCCGGCATCCAGGAGCTCCTGGGACCAAACAGACAGTTCAAGCAACAAAACAAATGACGATAGAGGATTTTAACCCAGAGGATAAAGTACACGCCAGAGTCCGTTCCCAGATGAAGAAAGAACTGAGTCAGTCCGTCACAGGGGAGAAGGGACGACTCCTTCTCACAGAATTCCAGCGAGTGAAAGCGCGAGAATCGAGGGATGCAGGAGGTGGCCAGCAGTCGGAGCCCCGGGGACCGGGAGCAGACCAGACCGTGGCGGACGCCCAGTCAGCAGTGGAGTAGGAGGGGCGGGATTTACCTGGTGTCTTCCCGAGACGCTGACCAGGACAGAGGGGAAGTAGCACCTTCCCGGGGGGGACCCAGCAGCCCCCTTCTGGGGTGACCGAGGGGCGTGGACGAGGCGCACTGAGAGCCACAGTTCACCTCAGCTGAGAGGAGATGCCACGTGAGCCCGGCCCCGGGACCCTGGACGGGACACCGACCGCGTTCCGCAAGATGCCGAGGCTGTGGAACGCACGGCAAGATGCGGGACCGTCAGAGGCTGCCGGCGGCCGGGAGTCACGCCACGTGCCGCACCATCTGGACGGCAGCCTGGGGCTGGGGGACATTAGAGGGACCTCGGTGGACGGGGCGGAAGTTGTCAGCAGTGTTGCCCAAGGTGACTGTGGCTTTGATGGCTATACTGTGGTCAGGCGTGTGCTGATGCTGGGGCCGGCCCACGGGGTCGGGAGCCTGCCGCGTCCCCCGCTCAGTCACTGCACATGTGCGTTCCCACCCACTGACAGGCCGGGTGGGACCTGGCACCCCGCGTGGCTGAGTCTCACGGGACCTGGTGGCAGGGAGGGCGCGGGCCGGCCTGTGGCAGCAGGGGCTGGGGTCCAGGTGGCCCCGGACAGGCGGGTGCTGACCTGGCACTCCCCACCGCCCACACTCCATGCCGCCACTTCAGCCGAGGTCCTGGGTGTGGGGAGGAGCCTGCACCCCCATGATAACAGGGCCTCTTAGGCTGGGCACGCCCCCACCTGCCCCACCCCAGGCCCTGCTCGCGGGGGCTGACCCTGGGTACAGCTGCTCCTGGCTCCCTCCCCACACTGGCTCCGTCTTGAGCCAGAGTCTCAATGGCTGCCTTTCAGGCCGGACAATGCCCCCTGTTGTCCAGAGGGCCAGGCCGCCCCCAGTCACCGACAGACACAGCGCTTCCTGCGAGGCGTCGGACCCCCGTTCCTCCCGTGGGGTTATCCTCTCCCTGCCTCCTCTCCGCTGGTCCCCGCCATGGGTTAGGGTACTGCCTCCTGAGACACCTGGCTGTGCAGTCAGTGCTGTCCTGCCTGGGTCCCAAATGTCACAGGGAGAGCTGAGTGCTCAGAGGCAGGTGGGGCCAGGGCCTCACTGAGTGACCGAGCCCACCCCCGTGCCTCGGTTTCCCCATCTGTGCAGTGGGGAGGACATGGTGCCCAGTGCAGGGTTGTTGTTGGGACATCAGCTGTGGGGTACACAGTGGGCCCAAGGTGTCCCTGAGGTAGCTGGTGGTGTTTGTGGGGTTTGGCTAGGACTTAGGACTGTCCGTGCCCCGTGGGTCCGGGCGGGCTCCCCACTGGACTCAGGACTGCCTGTCCCGACCCCGCAGTGTTTTCCATGTAGGGGTCCGAATTGGCTGCTCTCTTGCCTCAGACCCCTGTGTGTGGGTCCCACGGTTTGGGGCGTGTGGAGTGGGGGGGTGCTTTTGGACTAACCTGGCCCCTCAGGGGTGGCCCCTACCCCAGCTCTGCCCAGTACCCAGTGGGGCGTCCACATGTCTGGTGCAGGTGGCCGACTTTCTGCAGAGTCTGGCAAACCCGTTTGTGAGCATGGGGGTCTCTTCCTCTGGGTGCAGACCCTGTGCTGGGTGCTGCGGGGGCTCAGGAGATGGGTAATGTGACCCTGGGGAGCCCCTAGCCCGAGCCCTGGCCTCATTGTGAGCCGCCTCCCCCCAGGAAGCAGGACTTGCTCCCTAATTCCCTGCTGGCTGCTGTGTGACCTTGCAGAGGTCAGGCAGGGTCTCTGGGCCCTGGATTCCTTGTGCATAAAATGGGAGACAGCTTGGTACCCCAATAACGTGGGTCTACAGGTCGGAGCCCTGCCTCCTGGCTCTCGCTGCAGCCCCACGCCCAGCAGACCGACCCAGCAGCTGCTGGGCGTGTGCTGGTTGTTGAATGAATGAACGAACGAGGGAACACATGTGGGCAGGTGTCCCAGTCGCACATCCTGGGGCCCTGCCAAGTGGCCAGAACATTGGCGTCTTGACACCTACGAGCTGGACGTTCTGGACTGTGGTCTGGAGCCCCTGACGTGAGCCAGGCCCGAAGTAGCCCCTCCCCTCCCGCCAGCCCGCCCGGGTCGGGGCTCAGACGCGCTCCTCCTGTGGCCCTCCCTGCCCCCGCCCTTAGCCGAGCCGCCGGGCGACGTGGGGAGGGCCAGACGTCCCCGGACAGCCCAGGACATGGACGCTGTGCCCTCCGCCGCTGCTGCCCTGGTGCAGGCCCTGCGTGTTCACACGCTCACACGCCATTTGCAGCCGCAAGTGGCACGTGTGCTCACACCTGCACTTCGAGCACGTTCACACGTGTGCTCTTAGGTGTGGATGGTCGCATGCAGCTTGCATGTCACACGCATGTTCACTCACACGCTCACACGCAGGAACGCCGCCTCATCGGCTGTTGCTGAGGCCTTTGTCTGATGGTGGCCCGGCTCACTGTTCCCAGAACGCCAGACAGCCGGGCTTTTACTCCCCACTGCATAGGGCCCCTGCTCTGGCCAGGCCCTCCGACCGACCCCCAGCCTCCGACCTTTCCTCGTTGGCCTCGTTGGGCCATTTCAGCCAGAACATCTGGGAGTCCCGGGTGGAGGCATGCCTGGGGCCTGGTTGCTGTGGGGCTCTGAGGCTTCTGTGGGCCCAAAGAGGCTCGTTGGGAAGGATGGTGGTCAGAGCTGTGCCCCTTGGTCTGGGCGCCCCGCGCGCTGGCTCTCAGGCGGACAGGACGGGAGTGGAGCTCCACCCCAGGGGCTGCACCTGGGTCCCCTGCAGCCGCAGCCTGAGCCCTGCCCGGCCGGCAGCCCTCCCCACGGGGCTCAGTGCGACCCGAGACGTGGTGGGTGCCAGGGAGAGAATGAACCCAGGTGGGTGGGCACAGAGCCAAAAGTGCCCCAGAGGCTGTGGCCCACGCCCGTGGATAGCAGAAGCCCGGGCAGGTCCCCGGCGAGGTGGGCAGAGCTGGCGGGAGCAGGCGGGGAGCCGGGGCGGGCCGCTGGGCAGCAGGCAGGAGGGACGGGGTGGGAGGGATGGGGAGCCGTGCCAGACAAGGTGTGGCTGCTCCGTGCTGGGCCCTGCGGCAACCTGTCGGCATTCGACTGGAGCTTGCAGGCCCGGGACCCAAGTCCTGGCCTTCTGCGGAGTGGCTGGGGTGGGGCGGTCTAGGACTCAGTTTCCCCGCTGCCTCCCAGGCCCTGGCTCTATGCCCAGAGGACACCCCTCCACCGGGGCACCCCCCAGGTAGAAGCCACACAGCGTGGGGGCCCATCTGCCACCCCGGGGCCTGGGCACAGAACGCCCAGCCTGGCCCACAGACAAGGCCCCGTGGTGCCCGCTCCAGTTAAAACGTCCACGTGTATTCACACGCATAGGGTGTAATGGACATGTAATGTGCACACCCAGTGTGCAGCTGGTTCCACGGGCTCTGACAAACGCAGCACGCGGAGCCGCGCTCTGCACCACGTCCGTGGTCAGCCTCCCGCCGCGCCCCAGCTGCTTTGGCCACCGGTCAGCTGTGTCAGGTTGTGTCCAGTTGTATGACGACGAGAAAAGCCCCAGTAGACACGCGCCCTGGCTTTCATGGGATCGTAGCGTCCATCTCTCTTGGGTTGTTGTTTTTCTCTGGGTCACGGGACAGGTGTCTGCCACCTTTAGGAGAAAGTGCCGAGCGTCTTGAGAGCGGCCACCCCACGTTGCAGGCCCTCTGGCATGCAGAAGGTGCCGCAGTGCTGCATGCTGGCCCACACCTGGACGTCGGCGTTGCGACTGCTGAGGCCCTTCCAGCGGGTGTGCGCTGGTGTCTCATCGCCACCTGTGGTGCTGAGAATCTCCTCCCGCGCTGGTTCCGGGCGATCCCGGACGACTTTCTGAGAAGAGGCCGAGGAGAAGCACCTGGGTCGTGGGCCGGCTCTCCAGCCTCCCAGCAGGTGGTGCTGGGCCCAGCACCCAGCAGATGCTGGCACACGGTGGCACCCGGCACAGGATAGGGCCCAGCACATAGTAGGCACTGCACACAGTGGGACCAGGCACATGGTAGGATCTGGTGCACAGTAGGCACGGGCACACAGTAGGTGCTCAGTAAATGGTGAGTGAGGCATCTGCCTCTTCCCTGGGACCGGCCTGTCCTTTGGGAGAACACGGTCCCTCCCAGCATAGCCGGGCTCCAGTGTGTGCGAGCCCAGCTGCGTGCAGCCTGGAGAGGCCCGTCTTGGGGGGACGGCTGTGGCTGTGAGCCAGGTGTGACAGCACGAAGCTGGGGCCTGGAATCTGTGGGGATCTGGCGACTCTGAGGCCCTGGGCCTTGGTGAGTGTGGCCGTGGGCCCACTGCTGGAGAGGCCGGCGTGGCAGGAAGGCTCCCAGCACCAGGGAGCTGGCTGGTCGGGGCCATGGCAGAGTCTGGCAGCCACGTCCCTTGTCACAGGGGTGTCCGCAGCTGGGAGAGGCTGGCGCAGCCCGAGGGGGGCGCCGCTGATGCAGGCTGAGGGCCAAACGGCCATACCCGAGCTGGGCCGCAGTCAGGGACCCTGGCCAGCGCCCATCCTAAAATACTGCGGTTGCTGTCACAGCGCCTGAAATTAGGCATCTTGGCGGCTGGCTGTCGGGAAAGGACGGGAACCAGACAGACTTGGGCAAGCGCTTCCCTCCGTCTTGCGGCCTCTGGTTCTGGCTGGGCCAGGGGTGGGCCAGTAGGGAACGGGGGGTGCACGGCAGAGCAGGAGCTCGTCACCCACTGCGGCTGCAGCAGGCTGGCCTCCCCCGGCTTGGGCTGCCGCCTCGCGTCCTGAGGCACTGCTGCCACCTGCTGGGCACCACGGGCAGCGCAGCCGAGGGCTCCTGCTGGGCAGGGAGCCCCAGACCCGGCGCCACCCAGGTGACCTGGGACCAGGACCTGACGTCTTGGAGCCTCAGTTTCCCCTTCTGCGCGAGGGCAGACACCCTGGCGTGTGCCTTGGAGGTCTGGGGGTTCAGAGACGAAGGCGGCCGAGCGCTCAGCCGGGGCCTCGCTGGCCGTGTACAGGGGCTGGCAGGGGCCCTCCTTGCAGACGTCTCTCCTCCAGCCGGCCGCGAGAGAGCTGCAGCTCAGCCACGTCTGCGTCCACGCTCAGCTCACGGGGCTGACCCGGGGCCTGGGGAGGCCGGCCTTGATGCGAAGGCAAGTGGACTTCAGCTTTCCCCGGGCCAAGTGCTCGTTTGGTCAGTCAGCAAACGCTTTGGGTAGGGCCCTGCTTGGGCTTAGGGGACACGGCAGTGGCCCCGTTCCCAGCGCACACAGAGGGATGTGTCTGTGGTGCCGTGTGCCGGGCCGGGGCACGTCAGCCTCTCCCCAGGCTCTGAGGGCTGTGGGGACCTCTGAGCTGTTGGGGAGGGAGCAGGCCCCGTCTGGCACCGTCCCGAGACGGACAGACCGGGAGGCGCCAGCTGCCCCCTCCCTGACACCAGGCTGCCGCCTTTTTATGGCCACATGTCTCGGGAGCAGAGCAAACAGCCCGTCTCCATGGTGTCAGGAATGGGGCCGCCTTGGCGGCCGGGCTCTGCGCTCCAGCAGGGGGGCCGCACGCGCCCGGGCCCTCACAGCACCCTGAGCCGGCCTCAGAGGGCACCTCTCCCCCGTGGCAGCAGGACCCACTTCCCAGACAGGGCGCTCAGAAGCTCACGGCAGTTTGTACAGGAGCCCGCAAACCCTGACCGGGTGACCCCACCCCTGGAATGTGCCAAGGACAGCAGGGCGCCCCGTGGACAGTCGGTCACACGGAGCACAGCAGAGCTGCTCATGGGACCGAGAACTGGAGACAACCAGGCGGCCATCCACGGGGCCTGGGTTCGCAGGGCAGCGTCCGCAGGGTCCCGTTGGTGAGGAAAACGGACGAACCACTGACGTGGGGGCAGCCCCATGAAGCTCCAAAAAGGGTGGTGTCCAGTGAAACCCAGCCAGGCCCTGGTGTCCCCCGGCTCCTCTCGGATAGGCAGAGCGAGTGGGACGTGGGGGCCTGGGAAGGGCACCGCGATCCGGTCCTGCTGTGCCAGCAACCCTGTGGCTCCCGGCTCCTCGGGGCCCAGCCCCCACCGCCGGGCCAGTGGGGGCAGCAGGGCCGGCCGCTCCCCGCACTCTGACCACCGCCACGGCGCCCTGTGCTGCCGCGGCCCCGTCTCCCACTGCCCCCTCACGAGGACCCTGGCCCGGCCCAGCCCCTCCCTCACCTGCCAAGTCAGTTGTGCCGAATAAGGTGACGTCCCCAGGTTCCTGGGACTAGGGGGCGGACGCCGGCCCGCACAGGGGTCTCTTGGGTCCACTGACGCCGAAGCTCCCTTCCCACGGCGCTGCCACCTCCAGGAGGACACCAGGGAAGAGACGAGAAGCCCGTGGGAGGCAGCAGCGGCCAAGGCTCCCGGCACCCTGCATCTGCCCAGCTCGCGCCCACCCAGCTCGCGCCCACCCAGCCTCCCCCCGGGGCTGACGTCCCTGGGGACGGGCAGGACGGCTGGCCGGAGTCCCCTGCCCATGCCCTCTGCGTGGTCAGGATGGCGGCCTTGGCCCCGTCCCTTGTGACCCTCTGACCCACGGCCCCCTTCTCCCCAGGATACCGAGAGGGCTTCCTCTGGAAGCGTGGCCGGGACAACGGGCAGTTTCTAAGCCGGAAGTTTGTGCTGACGGAACGAGAGGGAGCCCTGAAGTATTTCAACAGGAACGACGTGAGCCGGGCTCGGGGGCAGGCGGTAGCAGGTGCTGTCGTCGGGTAGTGTCCTGGCCTCCCCTCCAGGACAGCCGCACCACCTCCTCAGCTACCCACATGCATCCCGGGAGCCATGCTGGTCCCACAGGCACATGCCACCCCCCCATGGGGACATGCCACCCCCATGGGGACACACTGTTCACCCCATGGGGACATGCCACCCTCCATGGGACACGCCACCCACCATGAGAACACGTCACCCCATGTGGGGACATACTACCCCGCCACGAGGACCTGTCACCCACCCCTTGTGAGGACATGTCACTCCCTTGGGACATCCCCATCCGCCCCTTGCTCACAGTCACTCCCCAGGGCCAGGCCTGGGTTGGGCGATGCTGGGGGCACAGAGATGGCCAGCCCTTCCTCAGTGGGCACTCCCCAGGCTTGAGAAGGACAGAGGGGGCTGGCTGAGGTCACCCCACCCAGCAAGCACATGTTGCAGTGACCCTGGAACCCCCAGGCAGCTGTGGGGAGGGGCGGGGGTCTGGAAGGCCCTGCAGCTGGCCGAGCCCGGCCCCACCAGCTCCAGGTGGGAACATCCCCCTGTGGGACAGAAACCACGGGCAGCTTCTGGCCCTTGACCCCACAGCCAGCCAGCCCCCTGTGCAAGGAGAAGAGAGATGCCAGGCTGACAGGACAGGACAGGGAGGGCCTGGCGTTGGGTGGGGGCAGACCAGACAGAGCAGCTGTGTGCCCAAGGGCCAGAGGAGGGGTCTACCTAGAGGTGAGCGCCAGCCTTTGCCATCCCCTGGGAGGGGGATGCTGTTACCTTAGAGTGACAGACCAGGAAGCCTGGCCCAGAGAGGGTAAGTAGCTCACGCAAAGCCACACAGCACAGGAGATCTGCGGCCAGCATCGGCAGAGCCCGCCCTGCCTGCCCCCTGGAGCTTGGGGCTCCCTGCCCACCTGGCGCTGAGGCCTGGCCTTGCTTCCCAGGCCAAGGAGCCCAAGGCCGTCATGAAGATCGAGCATCTGAATGCCACCTTCCAGCCAGCCAAGATCGGCCACCCCCACGGCCTGCAGGTCACCTACCTGAAGGACAACAGCACCCGCAACATCTTCGTCTACCACGAGGATGGGAAGGTGGGTGCGTGGGCTGGCTGGGGGGTGGGGTGGGGCAGAGCTCGCTACCCACCCAGGGCGGGAGTTGGGGGCTGGAGGGGCCCAGAGCCACGCGAGGAGGTGGTGGCTGTGCCAGCCTGCACGTCCCGCCCTGGCGGCCCCCTCCCTCCCACCAGCGTCTCCGGAGGGCGCGGCAGGGCCCTGAGCAAACCCCACGTCCGTGCTCTGGTCGGCAGTGCCCGCTCTGCCCCTTCGGCCTTCGTCGCGAGCGTGTGTGCACGTGGTTCGACAGCGAGAGCGCCTGGGCTGGTCCCCAGAGCAGCGGCCGTCAACCCTGTTCTTCCCTTGTTTGTGGTGTCGAAATACCCGTAACACGGCAGTTCCCGGCTCGACCGTTTCCAGTGCACAGTTGGGGCGCTGAGCACGCTCACGCTGTCGTGCAGCCGTCACACCATCACCTCCAGGACGTTCCCTCTCGCCAGAGAAACTCGGTCCCCACTGAACACTCGCGCCCCTCCCCGTCCCCAGCCCTGGCCCCTCCGTCTCCTTTCTGTCTGTGAACGTGACGACTCAGGGACCTCATGCAAGTGGGATCGCACAGTGTGTCCTTGAGTGACTCACTCGTTTCACTGAGTGTCGTGTATGGGAGGTCCATCCACGGGGGAGCAGGTGTCGGGGTCTCCCTCCTTTTCAAGGCTGAGTGGTGCTCCCCTGTGTGGGTGGGCCACGTTCTCTGTCCATCATCCCTCGGTGGACACGTGTCGCTTCTGCCTCTTGTCATGCTGCTGTGAACGTGGGTGTGTGAATATCTGGTTCAACACCCCGCTTCAGTTCTTTGGGTCTACAGCCGGGAGTGGAATTGCCGGGTCGTATGGTGCTTCTACTTTCGGTGTTTTGAGGAGCCCCCAGACTGTTGTCCACAGCAGCTGCCCCATCTCACGTTCCCGCCAGCTGTGCGCCTGGGCTCCGCTTTGCCCTCTGACACGAGTTTCTGCTTTTTTCAGTTTAGCCGCCTAATGAGCGTGCGGTGGTGTCTCCTTTTGATTTGGATCTGCGTTTCCCTGGTGATTAGTGATGCTGAGCATCTGTTCATGTGCTTGTTGGCCATTCGTATGTCTTCTTTGGGGAAGTGTCTGTTCAAGTCCTTTGCCCATTTTTTAATCAGGTTGTTTGTTTTTTTTGTTGAATTTGAGGAGTTCTCTGTATATTCTGGATATTTATCTCTAGTCAGATGTTTTCTCCCATTCTGTGGATTGTTGTTTTACCCTGTGGATAGTCTCTCAATGCATACAATTTTTAAATTTTCATGAAGCCCAATTTGTCTGTTTTTTCTTTTGTTGCCTGTGCCTTTGGTGTCGTATCCAAGAAATCATTTCCAAACACAAAGTCGTGAAGCTTTTGTCCCGTTTTCTGCTAAGAGTCTTATCGTTTTAGGTCTTCATTTAGGTCATTGATCCCTTGTGAGTTAATTTTTGTACGTGGTGTTAGGTGAGGGTCCAGCTTCGTTCTTTGCGTGTGGGTGTCCAGGTTTCCCAGCACCGTTTGCTGAAAAGTCTGTCCTTTCCCCATAGAATGGTCTCGTCAAAAACCGTTTGATCGTGTACGTGACGACTCATTTCTGGACCCTATTCCGTTGGTCTGCGTGTCTGTCTTTATTGCCAGGACCACACTGTTTTCATTACTGTGGCTTTGTAATAAGTTTTGAAATCAAAAGTGAGATTCCTGCAGTTGTATTCTTCCTTTTTAGGGTTGTTTTGTCTATTTGAGTTCCCTTTAGATTGCATATGAATTTTTTCAGATGCTTCTTGAGCATCAGTTGAGATGATCGTGTGTTTTTTCCCCTTCATTCTGTTAACGTGGGGTATTATGCTGATTGGCTTTCACATGTTGAGCCGTCCTTGCATTCCAGGAATAAATCCCACTTGGTCATGGGGCGTAATCCTCATACGCTGCTGAATTCAGTTTGCTGGTATTTTCTGGAGGATTTTGCATCAATGATCGTCAGGGATATTGGTCTGCAGTTTTCTTTTCTTGTGGCGTCTTTGTCTGGCCTTGGTGTCAGGGTCATGCTGGCCTCGTAGGATGGGTTAGGAAGTGTCCCGTCCTCTTCAGGTTTGTGGAGAAGTGTGAGGAGGATTGATGGCGGTTCTTTAATCGTTTGGTGGGATTCCCCAGGGCAGCCACGGGACACAGGGCTTTTCTGTGCTGGGAGGTTTTCCATCACTTGTTCAGTCTCCTTGGTTGTTAGAGGTCTACTCAGAGTGTCTGTGTGCCTGATTTAGTCTTGGTGGATTTTGAGTTTCTAGGAATTTGTATTTCATCCAGGCTATCCAATTATTCAGTGTAAATCATTCCTAGTACTCTCTTACAATCCTTTTTATTTCTGTAAAATTGGTAGTAATGTCCCCACTTTCACTTCTGATCTTAGTAATCTGAGTTTTCTCTTTTTCTTTGTCCATCTTGCTAAAGGTTTGTCAATTTTGTTGAAGAACCAACTTTTGGCTTCATTTATTTTCTCTCCTGTTTTTCCATTCTCTATTTCATTTATCTCTATTTTTTCCCCTTTCCTCTTGCTTTGGGTTTAGTTTGTTCTTCTTTTTCTGGTTCCTTAAGTTGTAAAGTTAGGCTGTTGATCTGAGAGCTTTCTTGTTTTTTAACGTAAGCATTTGTAGCTATAAATTTCCCCCTTAGTACTGCTTTTGCTGCATCTTGTAAGTTTTGTTATGTTGTGTTTTCATTCTTCTTCTTCTCTGAGTATTTCCTGATTTCCCTTGTGACTTCTTCTCTGATCTGTTGGTTGTTTGCCTTTCACAATTTTGTGAATTTTCCAGTTTTCTGTATGTTACTGATTTCTCATTTCATCTTGTTGTGGTCAGAGAAGATGCTTTGTATGAAACCTATTTTTTAAAACCCACTGAGACTTAATTTCTGGCCTAATATACGGTGTGTCCTGGAAAACGCCCCCTGTGCGCTTGAGAAGAATGTGTCTGCTGAGTCACGGGCTCTGTGCCGTTAGATCTAGTTGGTCCGCTGTGTTACGCCCTGTGTCTCCTCACCTCTCTTCTCTCTGGTTGTTCTGCCCATCCCTGTGAGTGGGGTGTGGAAATCTCCAAATATTATTGCAAAACTGTCTATTTCTCTCTCCAGTTCTGTCAGGTTTTGCTTCGTACATTTTGATGGTCTGTCATTAGGTGCATAAACGTTTATAATTGTTTTGTCTTCTTTCTACATCGAGGCTTTGATTGACAGATAACGTCTTTGTCTCTTGTAATGTTTTTGACTTAAAATGCATTCTGTCTGATAGTCGTACGGCCACTCCTGCTCTCTGCTGGTCACCGTTGGCCCGGACTATCGTTTCCATCCTTTCACCTTCAACCTGTCTGTGTCTTTGGATCTAAGTGTGTCTCTTGCAGACAGCATGTCGTTAAATCACGTGTTTTTGTCCATTCTGCCACTCTCTGTCTTTTGATGGGAGAGTTTAATCCATTTACATTTAAAATGATTACTGATAAGAAGGGACTGACTTCTGTTTGTGTTCTCTATGCCCTGTAGCTTTTGTTGTGTGTCATTTCCTGCCTTCCTGCCTTCTTTTGTGTTTAGTTGATTTGTGTAGTGAAATGTTTAAATTTATTTTTAATTACCTTTTGTGTATATTCTTTAGCTATTTTCTTTGTGGTTACCATGGGGATTACATTTAACTTCCTAACGTTGTAACATTCTGATTTGAGTTTATACCAGCTGACATCAGTAACGCAGAGACACTGTGCTCCTTTATAGCTCCATCCCACTCGTGTCAGTTGTTGACGTCACAGAATTACATCTTTATGATCGTGTGCCCCAAAAGATAAACAATTCTTTTAACTGCATTAGTCTCTTAAATTACATAAAAAACAAAAAGTACAGTTCCAAGCTGTTGTTCCAACAGTACTCGCCGTTATCCTTGCCCACGTGTTGTCCTTTACTGAGATCCGCATTTCTCCCTGTGGCTTCAGGGTGCTGTCCAGCATCCGTTTGTCTCGCCTGCAGGACGCCCGTGAGCACTTCTTGCAGGGCAGGTCCAGTGGTCGCACCCCCTCAGCTCTTCTTTATCTGGGAATGTCTTGATTTCTCCCTCTTTTGAAGAACCGTTTTTCTGGATATAGGATTCTCGATTGACAGTTTCTTTCTTTGAGTCCTTTGACGATATTGGCTGTCTTCTGCTTGTAGTGTTTGTGACGAGAGATCTGCTCGTCACATTACGAGTCCCTTTTATGTGGTGAGTCACTTCCCTCCTGCTGCTTTCAAGAGTCTCTCTTTGTGTTTTGAAAGTTTGACTGTAATGTGTCTCAGTGTGTGCTTCTCCGAGTTCGTCTTGCTTGGAGTTCTTTGAGCTTCGTGGATGTTCACAGTCGTGTCTTTGAAAAGATTTGGGAAGTTTTCAGCCAGACTTCTTCAAGTGTTCTCTTCTGCCCGTTTCTGTCTCTCCTCCCTCTGGGACCCCCGTGGTGCGTGTGCTGGTCCTCTTGATGGTGTCCCGCGGGTCCCTCAGGCTCTGCTCAGTCTTTTCTGTCTGTTTCTCAACCTTGGTCGTTTCCTTGTCCTTGTCTTCAAGTTCACTGGTTCTTTCTTCTCCCTGCTCGAGTCTGATTTGACATCCTCTAGTGAATGTTTCATTTCAGTTATTGGTCTTCTAACTCCAGAATTTCCTTTTGGTTTCATTTTAGGTTTTCTTTTTATTGATACTTCCATCTTGTTTATGCATCATTTTCTTGAGTTTCTCTACATCTTTCTTTTGTTCTTTGAGCATCTTTAAAACTGTGTTTTAAAGTCTCTCTAAACACTATCTACCATTAGGGCTTTTCAGGGAGATTCTGTTGACCTATTTTTTCTTTTGAATGGGCCATACTTTCCTGTTTTCTTGCGTGCCTTCGGGGTTTTTTTTGTTGTTGAGCATAGACATTTGAATCTAGTAATCTGGTAACTCTGGAATCAGATTCTCCCCCTCCCCAGGGTTTGCTGTCTTTTGTTATTTTAGTTTTTTGATTGTGTATGCCATCTCTGTGTAGGCTGAAGATGAGCCGGGTGTAAACTTCACGTCTTCTTAGGCCTTTGGGCGTGCACGGTCACTTTCTAATTTTCCTCCACGTGCAGTTGCTTGTGAATGTCCTAGTCTTTAATGTCTGGTCCCAAAGGGAAGAGCAAAAAATGAAGGTGAGAGGAAGACGGTGCTGGCCCTTCAATCCCCTGGAAGTCACTTCGGCCAGAGGGGGAGGGGCTTGCCAAGCGGGGCAGGGGCAGCAATGGTCACCCCCTCTTTGTCTGCACCCTCATGATCAGAAGCAGCAGTCAGTCATGAGAGTGCAGGCCCCCGATACTTGGAGGACAGGGCCCTCCTTGCCCACCCCGGCTCCTGCGAGCTGTGTGCAGGCCACTGCAGGAACACGGCACAGCTGCCTGCTGTGGGTAGGGGCAGGACGTGAGAGCTGCTGCTGTGCTCAGAGCTAAAACTGACCAAAATTAACCGCAGTTTGTGTCCAAGTCTTCCCCTGGAAGTTGCAAGATTTCAACAGACTTGAGTTTCAAAATAGTTACCGTCACACGTCACGCAACGATGGGCACATGTTCTGAGAAGGGTGTCATCGTGCGAACGTCACAGACTGCACTCACGCAAATGCAGATGGCGCAGCCCTCCACACACCCAGGCTACGTGGTTCTCATCCTGGGGACCATCGTGTGTGTGCCGTCTGCCGTTCACTGAAATGTCATGACGCAGTGTGCGACTGTACCTCAGACAGACCCCTGGTGCCGTCGGTGTCCAGGTGGGGGGACAGTTTCCAGGTGCTGCCTGCCCTGCCATCTTCCCAGAATCCCCTTTTCAGCTCTCCATCCAGGCGTGGGAATAACATGCATGTGCTGCTGCCCGATCTTCTGCGGAGGCCACACTGACGACCGCCCACTGTGGAAGACGAGGCTCAGCTCCCTCCTGCCCCCGCCCCTCACGCGCACGGCCGTGTCCTGTTCCCCACCGCCTGTCACACTTACACTGCAGTCTCGCCCCCATGTCTTCAGCGTTTGCGGTGTTGTGACGCTGAGCAGTGGAGCAGACCGTATCACTTTCCTTTCCTGCGTGATCTTTTCTCTCCCCTAGACCTGGCGGCTTTTTCCCCTCTAGTGAGCTTGTGCTCGTCACTAACTCACCCACACTCTCTGCGGATTGTCTGGGTCTCTGGATGTGGTCAGGCGCCCGGGCAGCAGCCGACTTCAGCCCTCTGGAGGCGCCCCTCCTGCAGCCCCGTCTCACTGTGGGGCTGGCTCTGCTCCCTGGGCCCCCAGTCTTTCTCGCTTTCCTCCCTCCTCTTGGTGGAGCACGTCCTTCAGTGGTTTTCTGAGAAAGTGCCTGGGAAGCAAGTTTCCAGAGACCCTGCACATCCGACAGCTTTACCCTCTGAGTGATGTAGAGTTTGGCTCATCATAGAATTCTGAGTTGGACCTGACGTCCCGTCGTGACCCTCAAGGCACTGCCCCACCGCCTCCTTGGCCCCGGACAGTTGCTGATGACCTCCCCGCGTCTGGCCCCGTCTCCCTCTTCTGTGCGGGAGCTCGGTGACTCCTCCCCACCCAGGGATTCACGTCCACGAGGTCGAGGAGTATTTCCTTCAATTATTTGACAGTTTCCTCCCCCACTTTCTCTGCTCCTGTTTTCTGGAACTCATCATTCAGCCATCGGCTGTCTCAGATTGGTTCTCTCTTGTGTTCGCACTTTTATTTCTCTCTACTTTCTGGGAAGCTTCAAGTTTGTCTTCCAGCTCTTCTGTTGGAAGTTGTACTTCTGCTTGCGGTGTTTTAATTCCGCGGAGCTCCCTTTGGCTCTCGGAGTGTTCGTTTCACAAAGGGCACTGTTCCTGTTTTCTAACCTGATTGTTCCTGTCAAATTCTGAAGCCGGCTTCTCCCTGAGCAGCGTGTCTCTCTGGAGTTGCTGTTTCCTGTCTGTTCCCGTGCTCTGTTCCCTGTCTTCCGTGTGAGCCCTCCTGGGGGGCTGTCAGATTCTCCCGAGAGCACTCCTCCGCCTCGTGCAGACGCGGTTGCCCCCCGCACTGTGGGGCTGAGCGGGATGGGGCTCTCGGGCCTTGGTGTGTGCGTAGTCACACAGTTCCCCGTGTCTGGAGCGGTGCCCCCACGTGCACACCCGCGCTGGGGCTCCCCGTCTCCTGGGCCAAGACCCTCCTATGCCCTCTGCAGAGAGTGAGCTCCGTCCTCTGCGGGGCGAGGGCCGTCTGTCAGCCAGCTCTCCCGCAGCCCCTCCCGCGTCCAGGGGGCCGAGGGCAGCTCACTGCCGGCCCTTGGGGGCTGCGTCCCCGCCACCCCCTTGGCTTGGGTCTCCCGTCCTCAGCAGACCTGCGTCTGCTGCGGCCCTGCCCACCTCACGGGTGGAGGCCTTGAAGCAGCCCAGCTACTGGTGCAGCGTTTACAGGTGTTAGGAGGGAACCTGGCTCAGGCGCGAGCTGGCCTCGGCTTTCTCCAGGAGCTCTGCCCCCGCTGTCCTCGGGGAGACCAGGCCAGGGAGGGAAGGGGCAGGTGATGGAGCCCAGGGCCTTTCCATGTGCACAGCGGCCCCTCTCCTCCCTGCCCCTGAGAGCCTGGTGCCTGGCCTGGTGCTTGGATGCAGCTGCGCCCATTAGATGTGGCTCTGCCCCAGGGGAGGGAGAAGGAACCGGAAGACTCAGTGGTGCCGGGAATGGGGTGGGGGCACCAGGGATGAGCTGAGGCTCCTGGCAGGGTCCAGAGTGGAGGTCACGGCCTGGATTTGCAGGGCTGGGTCAGGGGTCCTGTGCTGGCCCATGGGGGGCGGGGCTTGTGCGGGGCAGGGTCTCGAGGGGCGGGGCCTCGAGGGGCATGGCCTGTGAAGGGGCTCAGGGTGGGGCTTGTGGAGGCGGGGCCTCTGAAGGGCGGGCCCTGTGGTGGGCGGGGCCTCAGGGGTCCAGTGGAGGCAGGGCCTGTGGTGGGTGGAGCCTTGGCAGGGCCTGAGGGGCGGGGTCTCTGGGGTGGGGCCTCAGGGGTCCGGTGGTGGAGGGGTCTGTGGGGGGCGGAGTCTGGGCAGGGCCTGAGGGGTGGGGCCTGAGGTGGGCGGGGTCTGGGAGGACCTGAGGGGCGGGGCCTGAGGTGGGCGGGGGGCTGGGCGGGCCTGAGGGGGGGGGGCCGGGGGTGGGGGGGGCCTGGGGGGGGGGGGGGGGCGGGGGGGGGGGCGGCGGGGAGCAGCGGGGCGCACTCTGGGTGGCTGGGGCGGTTCGGAGCAGCGGGGCGTTGAGCGGCCGTCTGAGAGCAGGAAGGGCCGCCCGGCCCCGCCCGCTGTGCCCGCCCCTCCCGAGCGGCCTGCCCGACCCCGCGCCGGGCCACACCAGACGCTCTGGTGCGTGGTTGGCGCCCGCGTGGACCGCCCTCCCCCGCGGGCCTCCCCCCTGCACGGTGCCCCGCGCGGCGGCCCGGCCTGAGTGGGGGCAGCCCGTCCTCGACCCCGGCGCCCGGAGGAGGGGCCGAGGGGGCAGGGCTCCGGGGCCGCCCGCCCTGGCCGCGGCCCACACCGCCTCTGCCCGCAGGAGATGGTGGACTGGTTCAACGCGCTCCGAGCCGCCCGCTTCCACTACCTGCAGGTGGCCTTCCCGGGCGCCAGCGACGCAGACGTGAGTGGCGCGGCTGTTCCCCTGGGGGTCGTGCTTCCTAGCGGGGGGTGGTGTCGGGGGCTGACCAAGGGCCCGCCTGGGCCGCAGAGTGCCCTGCCCTGCCCGCCGAGGCCCCGGGAGGTGACCACAGGGACCCTGCTCGACGGGGCCCGGGGCCGCGGGGCCGGGCTGAGCCGCTCTCTGCCGCAGCTGGTGCCGAAGCTCTCCAGGAACTACCTGAAGGAGGGCTACATGGAGAAGACCGGGCCCAAGGTGGGTGGGCCCGCTGCCGGGCTCCGAACCTCGGGCCCCTGGGGGCGGCGGGAGGCCGGGAGTGCCAGCGACCCTCCCACGCGCGGCGCGGCTGCCTGTTTCGGGGGGTCATCTTGGCGTGGATCGCCTGGCCCGGAAATGTTTTGTAAGAAAGGGGCCCCACTGGCCCGGACGGTGGGGCTCTGGGTCAGGCCCCAGCCCTGCCTCGCCCCTGTCACATACCTGTCCCCTACTTGGGCCAGGCGCCCCCACTGTGCCCTGTGGAGTCAGCTCCGCCCTTCCCTGCCATGGGCTGGGGTAGGGGGCAGACACAGGTGACTCCGATCCCAGGTCCCGGGTGGCCTCGCAGGCCAGATGGGGGTGCTTTGGGGCAGTGTGGTGCAGAGCAGCCTGTCACCCACGCCCGGACTCTACCTGAGGCCCACAGGGAGGTCTGGGGGTCAGCCCAGTGAGGAGGAGCTGTGCAGAGGGAGGGACAGCACGTGCAAAGGCCCTGTGTGCAGCCAGGGTGGGAGGGCCACAGCAGAATGCAGCATGGCCTGCAGGAGGCAGCAAAGAGTGGACGGGTGGGTGGGTGAACATCCGGCCCTGGCCTCCTGGTGGGGAGCTGTGGTCAGCTGGGGACAGGGGCCTGCCTCGGGCCGACCAGCCAGTCACTGCACGCTCTGACGCACAGCAAACAGAAGGCTTCCGGAAGCGCTGGTTCACCATGGATGACCGCAGGCTCATGTACTTCAAGGACCCCCTGGTAAGGAAGGGCCGGGGCCGTGGGTCAGCCAGGCCTCGGGGGGACGGGCTCCTACTCCCCTCATCACCCTGGATCTGGGGGCCCAGGCAAAGCTGGGCGCAGAGAGGAGGCACAGCCCTGGCTGCCCCCTTGCATGAGGTGGGCCGGCCGGGGGCCTGGGACCAGCCGCTCAGCCTGGCCCCGCCGGCAGGACGCCTTCGCCCGAGGGGAGGTCTTCATCGGCAGCAAGGAGAGCGGCTACACGGTGCTGGACGGGCTCCCGCCGTCCACCCAGGGCCACCACTGGCCGCACGGCATCACCATCGTCACGCCGGAGCGCAAGTTCCTGCTGGCCTGCGAGACGGAGTCGGAGCAGCGGGCGTGGGTGGAGGCCTTCCGCAAGGTCGTGGACAGGCCCATGCTGCCCCAGGAGTACGCAGGTGAGGGCCGGGCGGGGCGGCCTGGGGACTGTGCCCGCACCCCGTGTGGCCCTGACCGGCTGGACGCCTGTCCCTTTTGCAGTGGAAGCGCACTTCAAGCATAAACCCTAGCGGAGACCGTCCTGGTGGCCGAGGGACTGGACTCACTAGACGCGGCCGGCGAGGCGGCGGCCGGATGCGGGGCTGTGGACGGAGGGCGCGGGCCAGCCCCTGCCCCACCCCGAGGGGCAGCCCAGATGCGGCCGCGGGGCCTGAGCTTCAGCCACCGGGACTTGTTTCTCTGGAAGCTCACAGTGGGCTGCCCGGCCTGACCTCTGACCCCATCATGCTGCTGCCCCCATCTGTGACACCCCCTCCCACTCCCCTCCCCACGGACCCTCCCTCCCTGAGGCCCGGCCCTGCCCCCAGGAGGACTCGCCCCGACAGGAGGCTGGGCCTGGGGACAGAGGGCCAGCCTGCATGCCTCCCCGCCCACTGCCATCCTGCCCACGTCCCCCGGCCCCCCAACACGTATTATTTATTGAGCATCTGCTGTGTGTCAGTCGTGGGGCGCTGGGGCACCTGCCTGGGTCGGGGGGAGACAGGAGGGAGACGGGAGGGGGAGCACCTCGAGTGCCCGGCTTGGCGCTGACCAGCCACCCACCCTACTAGCCTGACCTTGAGGCCTTTGAACCCTTGGAGGGTGGGGGCCTGAGCTGCCATGAGGCCAGTAGAGGCCTGGGCCCCACTCACCCCCACCGGCCTCCAGCGTGCTGTGGGCTGGCCAGTAGGTGCAGCCACCGAGCCCCCTCCCCAGGTGGCCTGGCTCTGTCCACTGTGGGCGGGCATCTGTGAGAACGGCTGGGGGGTGGGGACGGTGCACGGGGTGTGGTCTCCCTAGGAGGCTGCAGTGTGTCACTGCGGGGGACCCGGGCAGCCCCAGCTCTCCCGTCCTGCTCGGCTGAGATGTGTCCGCTGCAGGGAAGCCCTGGACCAGCCCTCGAGGGGACTGGGAGAGGGTCCCCAAGGCGGGGCATTCTGCTCCCCACCTTGTGTCACATCCTGGAATAAAGTGGGCTCTGGCGTGGCCTCATTTGTGTGTCCGCGGCTGGGGAGGGGGCTCAGGTCCCCGGGAGGACCTGCCGCCTGGCCTCAGGTCCACGCCGGGAGGAGGGGCACCCCCAGGAGCAGGGCACCCGCGGGCCTCTGCCTGGGCTCATGGCCGACTCCCAGCGCCCCAGAACAGCCCAGGGCAGGTGGGCCTGGGGGCCGTCCTTCGTGCTCTGAGCCCCCGTCTCGCTCTGCGCCTGAGCGCCCCGCCCACCAGCCCAGGCCCCGCGTAGACCCGGCTGCTCAGGCGGCGCGAGCTCCTCACAGAGGGTCCTGGCCCCCATCCCCACTGACCCAAGGCTGCCAGGGCCCGAGACGGCTGGGCTGGGGGTGAGGACGGCTACAGGGGCCCCTGCCCCCGCCCCCAGGGAGAGTGCCGGCCCGCTCCTGGCACATGACCACCCCCCGACCCCGGGGCTGCGGGTCCGCCCCTCCCCTGACGCCACCGTCCACCCTCGCCCACCGCCTTCCAGAGGCGGGAGGCGCCCCTGGATCCGCCCCACTGCGGGGCTCAGCCCACCTAAGGCCTCCCGCACCGTCTTCTAGACCCTTCCTTGACCCTGGCAGTGCCGGCACGCCCTCTGCGTGTGCGCCGTGTGCGAGCGCGCGCACCCAGCGCCGTACCCGGGGGACTGACACCCTTCCCATCCTACAGACGCGCAGCTGCGACGGCGCAGAGCTCCCCCCTCCCGGGCGGGGCCGGGCCGCGAACCGCACCCTGGGGACGAGCCGCGCTCCGGGAGGCCGGCGTGCCCGTGGGAGGAGGGTCACGACGACGGCCGCGGGTCCGCCCGGCTCGGGGCAGCGGGCGCTTGCAGCGCGCTTGCTCGTCCGCGTGGATCGGGGGCAAAAGCGCGCGTAGAGCACGTGCACTCCGCTCAAACTTCCCTGAAACCCAGCCATCCTGCTGGACGCGACTCGGATTCAAATGAAGCGTGGCGCACGAGCGGGGCGTCCGTCGTGGCTCGGCCCCCGCGCAGCCCCCCCCCCTCCGCCCAGAACCCGGGCAGCGGGGCGCCGACCTCGGGGGGGCGACCCCGGACAGGCCGCCGCCCTCTGAGCGGATGTGGTTTCTCCGAAGTCGAATAAACCACCGTCTGTCGAATAAACCACCGTCTATTCGTATCTACAACTACCAGACGTGCCCTGCGTGGGCCCCTCGTCTCCGTCCACTCCGCCCACCGCGGGCAGACTCTGGACAGACCTGGAAACCGCCGGGCACTCAGGCCTCTGCCCGGACCCGGCCGCGGCCCAGGAGCTCACGCAGAAAGGACCAGCGCGCAGAGCCCAGTATAAAGGATTTATTTAAACTCAGCAATTAACATAAACCTTCCTTTAAAGTCCATTTTTACAGTAAATAAATTGTATTGTTTTGCTCCTTCCCATGCATGATCACTGTGCATTAATCTACAACTCTTACTTTAATTGTGAAAAAATAAAGTGTTTCCCCTTTTGCAGTTATTCTGAGAACCTGTGGTGTAGCATCAGTGAGAAAGGACGGATTTGGTCATCCCTGGACTGGTTATTTGGTTCAAACCTAAAATGTCAGGTCAAAAAAGAATCAATCAGCAATGAAAATAAATACCGCGTCCTGGAAGGCAGCCAGTCCTGCCGCGCCCTTCATGAGACGCGCTCCCACTGGCCGTGTCTCGGCGCAGGGCCCAGGCTCCCGGGATTTGGCCCGGAGCTGCTGCCCCGGCGTGCTCCAAGACACCGGGGGACAGGCCACTGCAGGACATCCACGGGCAGTTGGCCCGACAGCGGCCACCTCCCGCTGTCTGAGGGGCACGGCTCCCGCATGCCGTCTGTGGCAGGGACGGGCACGCCTGCACCAGGCCCGTCAGCGCTGGGCCCTCCCAAAGCACACGAGAAACAGAGGACGGGGAGAGGGTGGAGGCGCGGCCAGGCCGGAGCTTTATTGTGGGTCGATCTGTGAGTACACGGTGCAGCCCAGCCGGCACGCCACGCAGCCCACGGCACAGCCACGTGGCCCGCGGCCAACGCACAGAGAAACGCCCACACGCAGCCACCACCGCCTCGGAACTGCTGGGCGTGGGGACCCGCGTCCAGGACTCGCGGTCGGGGCGTCTCCACGCAGGTCCAGACGGCGGCGTCAGTCCAGCTCGATGGGGCTGCTGTCGTCCTGACTGTCCTCGCCCTCCTGCTCCGAGGAGCCCATGAGGCTGCTCAGAAGGTTCCCTGGAGGCAAATACACGGTCAGGGCCAGGGCGGCGCCTCACTGGGGCTCCTGCACCCCAGAAACCCAGTCCCACAGCGCCCGCTCGGGGCTGTCAGGACCAGCAGCCCGACAGTGCTCATGCCTGTGACCCAGAAGCCCACAGCAAGAACCTCTGCAGGGGGCACGAGAAACGCTCAGGACGTCTGCTGCGCGGTTGGATGACGGGGACGGCCCCACATACCCACCAGTGGGGCCCCGACCCAGCCCCTGGGGGAAGCCAGAGTCATCGATAAGCCGTGTCACAGGAAAACCCTGGATAAACCACACGCATGAGAACACATGACACACAAACCAGTAAGATGCATCCAAGTCCCAAAGGCCACACGTGAAACACAGCTGCTGTCGCCTGTGGGGCTGTCACCGCCGACACTTTCCCTGTCTAGTTTTTATCCAGAGACAACCCTTCTGTCAACACTAAGTCCACGTTTACAAAGTCTGCGTAAACCAACCATGGGGGAAATGAGCACAGGAGAGACCCGCAGCGCAGGCAGCGTCCCTGGACACGACCGCCACATCTCCCCTGACCTGCAGCTGGACTCAGGCTGTCAGCACACCGACAGCGTCGGGGGAACCACAAAGGCCGGCTCTGAAGTTGTGCCGGAAGATAAACGAGCATGAGAGTCAGGACAGTGGGGACGAGGAGCGACATCAGAGACCAAGCCCAACAGATGTGCACGCGGCCAACCGACAGTCACCTGAGCACAGGGGGGCCACTCAGAAGGGCGGCCGTGCGAGCGCTCGGACAGCGGGTGGGGGCCCCTGCCAACGCCTCCCCCAAACCAACTCCAGACACGCTGGACGAGCAAAAGCCAACTTCAGAGTAGTCTCAGAGACGGACATTCCCCAGAGGCACCTGGCAAGGCCACCACACAGAAATGCTCGCCCGCCCAGCCCCAGAGCCCCAGGCGGGAGCCTCTGATGCGGACACCGGGCTCTGCGGGACGAGCCCCACCCAGGCCTGCCGCCGCGTCACCTGCAGCCCCAGCACTGAAAAGGACGTGGTGTAGTCAGTGTGCACAACACGGGGCCGTTTCTGCAGAGTGAGCCGTCTGTGTATCTGCCCAGTCAGCTCCAGAAGGAAGCCGAGGAGACCTTACGCTGTCCGGCCTGTGAGAAAAACTGTCGGCCAGGTGCCTGCTTGTGAATTCGGAACCCTGTGAAACGTGATGTCCCCGCTCAAACCTAAAATGTCACAGATGAAGGGCTACAAACCCACAGGTCCCAGCCCTGGTGAAGGGAGATGTCGACATCAGAGCTCAGGAGAAGGCAGACAGCGCTGGAGACCCGGGGCGGCACCAGGCTGTGCAGGATGCGGGGTGGTGGCCTGGCCTTGAAAGACAGAGTCAGGAATCTCACCTCTGACATCTGCCGAGACTAAACTGATCAGACCTCTAACCAATAAGGAGACGATCAGTGATGGAAAACCTCCCAGCACAGAAAAGCCCTGCGCCCCGTGGCTGCACTGGGGAATCCCACCAAACGATTAAAGAGCCGCCGTCAGTCCTTCTCACACTTCTCCACAAACCTGAAGAGGACGGGACACTTCCTAACCCATCCTACGAGGCCAGCATGACCCTGACACCAAGGCCAGACAAAGACGCCACAAGAAAAGAAAACTGCAGACCAATATCCCTGACGATCATTGATGCAAAATCCTCCAGAAAATACCAGCAAACTGAATTCAGCAGCGTATGAGGATTACGCCCCATGACCAAGTGGGATTTATTCCTGGAATGCAAGGACGGCTCCACACGTGAAAGCCAATCAGCATAATACCCCACGTTAACAGAATGAAGGGGAAAAAACACACGATCATCTCAACTGATGCTCAAGAAGCATCTAACAAAATTCAACACTCTTTCATGATAAAAACACTCAGTAAACTAGGAATAGAAGGAAACTGCCTCCACATGATAAAGGCCCCACAGGAAAACCCACAGCAAACATCACGCTCAATGGGGAAAGACTGAAGCTCTTCCTCTAAGATCTGGAACGAGACAAGGATGCTCACTTGCAACATTTCCATTCAACACAGCACTGAAGTTCCAGCCACAGAAAGTAGGCAAGAAAAAGAAATAAAAGGCATCCAGATCGGAAAGAAAGAAGTAAAATCCTCTGCTTGCAGATATGATCTTACACGTAGAAAATCCTAAAGCATCCACAAAAAAGCTGCTGGAATAAATGAATTCAGCAAAGTAGCAAGAGACGAAGTCAACACACACAAGTCAGTGGTATTTCTGTACAAGAAAAATAAACAATGTAAAAAGAAACACAAAAACAACTGTTTCAATAACCTCAAAAACAATAAAATACTTAGGAATTAACCAAGAAAGAGAAACCTTATACAATGAAAACTACAAAACATTGCTGAAAGAAATTAAAGGAAACATAAACAAATGGAAACACATCCCACGTTCATGGACTGGAAAAATTAATATTGTTAAAATGTTGGTATCACCCAAAGCGATCTAAAATCCAATGCAATCTTTGCAGAAAGAGAAAAACCCATCCTGAAATTCATATGGAATCCAAGGGACCCAAATAGCCAAACAACCTTGAAAAACAAAACTGGGGCACTCACACTTCCTGATTTCAAAACTGACTACAAAGCTCCAGTAATCACAACGGTCTGGTCCTGGCGTAGAGACAGACAGACCGACCAACGGTGCAGAACAGAGAGCCCGAAATGAGCCCTCACGTACAGCATCAAACGGTTTTTGACGAGACCATTCTATGGGGAAAGGACAGACTTTTCAGCAAACGGTGCTGGGAAACCTGGACACCCACACGCAAAGAACGAAGCTGGACCCTCACCTAACACCACATACAAAAATTAACTCAAAATGGATCAATGACCTAAATGAAGACCTAAAACGATAAGACTCTTAGCAGAAAACGGGACAAAAGCTTCACGACTTTGTGTTTGGAAATGATTTCTTGGATACGACACCAAAGGCACAGGCAACAAAAGAAAAAACAGACAAATTGGGCTTCACGAAACCTTAAGAATTATATGCATCGAGAGAGACAACCCACAGAGTAAGGCAGAGGGGGTGGGAGGGACGAGCGGGTGGAGCACAGAGCTGCTGTGCGTGACACCGTAACAGTGGGTGCACGTCACACGGCTGTCAAAACCCACAGAGCGACACCACCACGAGTGAACCTACGGCCGCTGGGTGGCGATGACGTGTCAGTGCAGGTTCACTGACAGTAAATGCGCCCTCTGATGGGGACACTGATAATGGGGAAGACTGTGCACGTGGGGCAGGGGACGTCTGGGAACTTTCTGGACCATCTTCTTAATTTTGCTGTGAACCTAAAACTGCTTAAAATAAACGAAGTCTTAAAAAAAAGGCAATCCAGAGAACAGGAGAATATTTGCAAATCCTACATCTGATAAAGTATTAATACCTTTACACGCAGCTCCTGAACAGACCACCTGTCTGTCCCTAAAAATGCAAGTGACATGACTATCACACAGACACCCGAACGGCTGCTCGCCAGGCGGGCGCAGATCAGGCTGCAAGGAGACAGCAGCTGACACCATCGGAGGGCCGCTGTGACCACTCTCAAAACCACGGAGAACAAGCCCCGTGAGGACGCGGAGGACGGCAGCCACGTGTGCTGCTGGTGGGAACGTGAAATGGGGAGCCACTGTGGACCGAAGTCTGGAGGTTCCTCACAACATTAAACACAGAGCCAGGAACACACGACTGGGCAGTCCCGCTCCTGGGCATGAGCCCCAAAGAAGTGAAGCAGGGCCTCCACAGGGCATTTGCACACGCACGTTCACAGCAGCGTGATCCACACGGCTAACACAGAAGCGACCCGCACATCCATCCACGGATGAAGGGATGAGCGAAATGTGGCCCGTCCACACGGGAATGTTCTTCAGCCTCAGAACGAAGGCAATTCCGACACCTGCTACCACATGGACGGCCCTTGAGGACACCGTGCTGAGTGAAATGAGCCGCTCACAGGACAAACACCGCACAACCCCACTCATACAGGTCCCTGGAGGAGATGAGGTCACAGAAACAGAGCGGACTGGCGGGCGCGGGGCCGGGGGGCGGGAGGGGAGTGAGTGTCTAATGGGGACAGAGTTTCAGTTTTGCAAGATGCAAAAAGCCCGGGAGCCGGGTGGTGGGGACAGGCACACACAGTGTGAGTGTGCTCAACACCCGGGAACCGTGCACTAAAGATGGTTAAGATGGTGACGTTCTGTGTATTTTACCACAATAAAGAAAGAAAAAAACCTGGCCTGGATTCTGTGGCCAGTGGAGAGAGCCCCGGGCACGACTGTCCCTCGCGGAGCACGGGCCCCACCAGCTGTGTTTTGGGAACAAGGCGAGAAAAGGAGCTGGAGGCACGGCAGAGGGCCGGGCCCTGGGGAGACGCCGCACAACAGCAGTGCGTGCATGGCAGAGCCCCGAAGCAGAGGCCGGGGTGACAGGGCCTGGCCCGTGCAGACCGCTGCCCCCACCCTGGGGGCCCGGGCCTTACCGAGCAGGCCTCCGTAGGAAGACGTCTGCTTGGGCGGCACGCCGAAGAAGAGCTGTCCTATCCTGTCGAGGTACTGAGAGGGCACAGCGGTCAGCACGGACCCGCTCAGCACAGAGGCGGCCCCGCCCACCCCCAACGCCAGGCCGCCCGAGGCCGAGCGCCCGCCCCGCGCAAGGCTCACCTCGTTGTACATCGGGTCACGCCGCAGGGACGGCTGGTACTGCTCACACAGCACTGTGAACACTGTCAGCTTGCCCCTGGGACGAGAGGGCACGCCCGCCAGCGGCTCACCCGGGAGAGCAGGGCGAGGAGCCGTGCGCTGGCACACTCGCACGCCTGTGCACACACCCATGCCGACACGCTCCCCGTACACACCCACACTCACACCTACACACCTGTGCACGCATCCATGTCTACATGCTCCCTGTACACACCCACACTCACACCTGTACAGACACTCACACCTATAAATGTACATATACACATTTGCATACCTACACACACACCCCTATACACACACCCACAATGCACACACGAAACTCACCCGTCTACAGCCAACAGCAGAAACCAGATGAAGTTCAGCAGGGGCTGCACGAACGGAGGCCCGCCCTCGATGGACGGGTGCTTCTGCGTGTACGTTGTGAACACCACCGACGCGCTGCTTTTGTTTTTCAAACAGAGAAACCTGGAAATAAGAACATCCTAGTGAGTAGGGATCCTGAGGAAGGAAGACGGGATTTCTATAAGCATTTACGTGAACGGTGCACAAGGGGTGCCGCCATGTGTGCGGGCCTGGGACAGCCTCTCCCAGGCCGTCCCGACACGGCCCAGGGCTGGGGTGACAGCCCCGACGTTCTGGAGGCCGCCGCTGGGCACGGCCATCCGGGCCTTCACCCTCAGGTGGAACGTCAGGCCTGCAGGGCGATGCACCCAAGGACAACAGGGCAGGGGGGGTGGCGAAACCTGTCTGCTCGGCACCCCCAGGCACCTGCCCGCATGAGCAACCGGCCCAGGGCCCCAGGCGCCATGCTGGGCACCGGGACAAGCCTTGGTTTATGCCCACGGAGGACACAGCCCTAGGCGCGACCCTCGATAATAGGTTTTTAAGGCATAAAAAGGGATCAACGAGAAGGGGTTCACTGATCTCATGTTCAGCCCAGAGAAAGTATCTACACCAAGTGCCACAAAGCCAGGATCAGCGAGGTGTGGATTTTAAAAAGGTTTCATTTTTAAAGTCGATGGCAGCAAAAAGCAGCCACGCGTGGAAGCTGTGAGGTGCCGCGAACCACCACAACGTTCTGTGAGCCCGTCCCCTCCAAACTCAGGGCGCAGCCCGCCCACCGCCCGCCCGCAGATCCATGCCTCCGTGGGAGGAGGGAGCCTCTCCCCACGCCGCGTCTCCACCAGGAGGGAGGATGGCCCCAGCGGGAACAAGCGGGATGGGAGGCGCTTGCGCAGGCGACCCTGCCCCACGTGGGCGCTCGCTGCGCTGCCCGCTCGACCCTGCAGCTCGCGGCAACATCGTCAGGTCGGCTGCTGGAGAGAAAACGGGCCGAGGCGGCCTCACGGGCGCGAGGGAGGAGCCGGGACCCAGCGGGAGGGCAGGGTGTGGGGGGCGCTGCGCGCACGGTGAAGCGCAGGCCTTGGAGACATGGCCCGCGGACGCCGGCTCGCCCCACACTCCTGGAGACCAGGCGAGACTCACAAAGACGGGCGTCCTACAAAAGAACAGTCGTCTGATCCTAAAAACCCAAATCACAGAAGAGACAACGGAGGACCAGTGGTGACAGAAAAATGCTGATTTAGAATGAAAAACTCACTTTTACTGCTCGACTGAAACTTTACGAGTGCCCGAGACCTGCGCTGGCTTAAGAGAGTCGACGAGCAGCGTCTGCCGTCCCGCGCGGTCTGCGGCAGAGGCCACAGGGCAAGTGCGCCCAACGGCTCAGAAACACCGCGCGTCTGAGCCGGGGGCCGGGGGGGGGGGGGGGGGGGGGGGGGGGGTGCGCGGGTACCTACTGTAGCACGGCCTGGGCCACAAACATGTCGACCTCGCTGCGGAAGCCCCTGGAGGTGGAGTACTCCACCAGCATGTTGGCGCAGCCCTCGCCGTCCGTCGAGTGCAGGAAGTGGTACCGAGACTCACAGTAATTCTGTTCTGCGGAGGGAGAGGGGCCCGTCAGGACACGGGGCGCACGACTGCCGGGCCCGCCCCGCCCTCGCCGTCCACACAGCCGCCCCTCGGCGCACACCAGGGAGGGATGGGCCAGCAGATGCCGCGCACGCCCTGTGCCCGGGGGTCCGCGACTTTGCACCCAGCCGCCTCGCGTTTGAGGCATCAGCCACACACAGCTAGGGAGGTGGCTTGTTCAGCTCGGCCGAGCTGCGCCAGCTGCCCCGAGTTCCCACACCAACATTGTCTCAGCGGAACCCCGAGGAGCAGCCGCAGGACAGGCCCTGCTGCCCCGCACAGAAACTGCAGGACCCTGATGCAAAACCCACCGACCCGACTCAGCGCCTGGACTCCCGGAGGAGCAGCAGGACCAGGTCGAGGCCCGCCTCTCCCACGGCCCGGAGGTCGCCAGGAGCCCGCACCCCGCTCCCGGCCCACGGCTCACGCCCCTTCTTCTGCAGCACTTTCTGCCCTCGAGCAGACTGCACGGGACTCGGTGGCCGTGGACGCTGTCTGCCCCTCCACAGAGAGGGGGGCCCACGATCTCGTCGATGCCCCATGGAGCAGGCACTGGAGGGAAGACCCTCTGGACGCAGGCCGGCCCGTCACAGCGGGAACAGGACCCGAGAGGCCTAACAAGGCCCGTGTGCAGAGGCACGTGCTGAGTGGCCTGTGTCACCAGCATCTAGACGTCCACTTCTGCTGTGCGCCCTGTAGGGGCTGGACCGGGACACTCAGGGTGGGGTCCGCGGCAAGCGGTCAGGAAGGTGGCCTCCAGCCCTGAGATGGACACTCATCCTAGCGGCTAACTCACGCGCACAGTCAGTCTCAGCCCGCGTTTGCCGTGGCCGAGCCTCTAACCAAGGGCCGGGCTGCAGTGCTAACAGAGCCAGGGGAAGGGGGCGGGCGCGCGGGGGACACGTCCTCCACGCCCAGCCGTCTGAGCATCTCCGTGGTGAGCTCGCTGCTCAGCTGTCGAGGGTTCTGACGGTCCCGACCCGGTCAGCGCCAGTGGACGCGCCAGGCTGTGAACCGGGCCTGCCCTGACACCCTCCCCCCACCACCCAGAAGGCAGCTGCCCTTCTCCCGAGGGCCGCCCCCTACGCCAGCTGCCCCACAGCGGCCCCCACTCGGGACACGGGGCCGTGTCTGGAGACGGTTTTTGCTGCCACGGCTGCGGGTGCTCCTGGCATCTGACTGGAGCCCAGAGACGCTGCTTGGCACCCCACAGGGCACAGGACACCCGGAGCCTTGGCAGTTCCGAGGCACAGACGCAGCTCCAGGCGCAGCCACCGCACCTCCTGCTCAGGCCCCCGGCTCGTCCAGCCACCTGCCCACAGCCCTGCCGTCTCCCAGAGCAGGGCCATCACCCTGTCCCGCTCACATGCCACCCTGGTCCCCACCACTGCTCCTTCCATGGGTGAGGCACTGAGCCACGGCCCCAGCGGCCCGCTCCCTCCTACCTCCTGTGGAGAACACGCGCCCTCCCGAGACAGGCTGTCTGCCCCCAGGCCCCGCATCATCGCGCAGCGCCCCCCACCTAACAGGCCCTCCAGGCCTGGCCTCCGCTTTCGCCCCCTGCAGCCACAGAGAACACACAGCGACTCGGAGGCAGCGTCTCCTTCCGTAGTCGCGGCCCGTCTGCCCCCTTCTCTTCCTCCAACCCCCCAAAACCACCTTCTGGTTTTACAGCATCCACATAAGCAGAAAAACCAAGCAAGCAACTGCGCCCAGCCCGGCCCCAGGCCCCTCAGAGCCCTGGACGGAAGACCAACGCCGCACGAGGCGAAGGACTGGGTGGGGTTCGTCATGAGGGCCAACGGAGGCGCCAGCGGGTGGGCCGCGGGATGCAGCAGAGAGCAGGCCACCGCACACCCGCCTGGAAGCCCCACCAGCCCGGGGGAGCCCTGACGTGGGCCTTTCCCAGGCCAGGCTCCCTGCAGACACCGGAACGCGGCCCCTCCAAGCGAACAGGACGCCCACCAGGACACCACACCTCCCCCGACGGCCTGTGCCCAAGGAGTGCATTCACCTGCTCCATCTTGAATTGTTAAGACCCTAACATTGAACATATGTGCTGAGCCACTGAGCATGCACCATGCACGCTGCCTCACGGACACGGGGGCGGCCCATGCTCCACCTGGCATCCCCCACGGGCCCCACACACGCGGGCGGGGCAGGGCTGTGGAATCACTGTGCCCACCAGCAGCTGCGGGCCACCCCTGCTCTCACAGGCCCCGCTCCTCTGAAGATGGGGCAGGGGTTGGGTGGGCGCACGGCCCCCACCACCTGCTGGGCCAGCCGGCAGACGGCATGGGGCTCCTGGGGGCGCTCCCTGGGCGCCCTGCACCACACAAGGGGGCTGGGCTCCGAGTGCCGGAGGGTGTGCGGTGTAGACAGACAGCAGACAGGACACAGACGGGCGCCGTGAGTGAGCAGAGGGGAACCCGTGCTGGCGAGGGGACCGGGACGGGTCTGTGGGACGTGGCGCCAGGCCGGTTCTTAGGAAGCGCAGGAACCAGCCACAAGCGCTGGGAGAAGGAGGCAGCCCCGCGAACGTGTGGCCAGAGGGGGAGGGAGCCCCGGCCGGCGTGGCGGAAGGTGCCAGCTGCTCTTTCTCAGCCACGCTTCTTCCTTCGGGTGGAGCTGAGGGGACTCAGCCATGCCCTCAGGAGTGTTTCCTGAACTTCTGGGCCTTCGAATTCGCTCAGATCTATCCGACTCATTATTCTCAGTAACGTTCCTCTGGGGAGAGGACTGAGCTGGTATGCCAGCACCCAGACGAGCCCCACGCCCCGCCGGCCACAGCAGGTGGGACACACAGCGGAGTCGAGCGTGTGGCGGGCACCCAGCCTGGCGCTGGCCTTGTGAGAGAGGGAGCGCGGGTGGAGGTGTTCCCCCAGCCTCACACCCCCATCAAAACGGCTGTTCCAGGGGGCCTGCCGTTCCCACACTCGTCTGCACTCACGTCCAGAGAAGGCGCCTTCAGCCCAGACCCTCTGAACTCCCACAGCACAAGCCGCCAGCCCATGCCCTCTGCGCCCCACCCAGGCACCTGCCTGGCACCTTCCCTTCAGCGGGCCCGCCAGGTGACGTCCAGCGCGACAGGTGCACACTCCCGTCTGCAGCCAGGGTACATGGAGGGCCCAGAGAGGGTCGCTTTCTAACCGCCGACCAACCGTCGTCCAATGCCTCCAGCAGCAGTGCCCGGGCGCCCCTCCCTGTGCCCAACTGGCGGGCTGGGAGCTCAGGACACGGCCTGACCAGCCCCTACGAACGCTAATTAGAAGATGCCACAGGTGCTAAACAAAGACAGCACCTAGCACCCGTGAGTGCTGGTCTGGACGAGCGTCCCAGGAAGGAGGCCCCGTGCTGGCAGGGGCGAGGCCTTGCCGCCCCCGAGAGAGAAGGGTCCCTGGGGAAGGGCCAGCCCAGCACAGCTGCCCACCGCAACCCCGGCCTTGGCAGTCCTCCTTGGAGCAGGTGGCTCCACCGAGACAGACCGGTTGGCGCTGGGACGCTTGCCCTTCACAGAGAGCGGCCGTGCTGTTCCAGAGCAGGCGCTCCCCTCCTCGGGCGCTGCGGCAGGTGATTTCAACCCACCAAAATGGAAAAGCAGACAAGAGCTGCAGGGAGCACGAGGAGGAACAGCTGCCCCGGGACGACAGGCTCGCAGCCCTCCGGGAAGGGCCTGGGGCCGCCACTCCGGAGCCACGCTCTGCATGCGGGCTCTGCGGGCCTACCTTTCCACAGCGTGAGCGCCAGCAGCTGGTGGAGCCGGGGGTGGCCCAGCTTCCCGGATCCCCCGCTGGACCACTTCAGGGCTCTGGACACAAAAGCCACTCGCTCCGGAGAATTGGGATCCATCAGACTGAACAGTTTAGCCAGGTTTTCTAAAAACGACACACACAGAGGCCCTGACCCAAAGAACAGGCCACCCCTTCAGCTCTCTGCACAGCGCATCTCACTAAAGCTCATCGAAAGCAGCAGCCATCGCCCTGCAGTCGAGAGCAACCAGGGCAGTGGGGGCGTCCCAGTGCAGCCCCAGGGGCTGGAGCCGTCCGGGCCACCCTCAGTTGGCCTCCCCACTGCAGTGCCAGCAGCCACACCCTCCTTTCCGGGCTCGCGGCTCAGCCGGCGTTGGGAGCCAGACACGGGGAGGGGAGCATGGTGAGAAAGGTGGTGCCAGAGCTGCCGAGGCAGGAGCGGCCTCCTCGTCTTTCCAGCTGGCGGCTCCCACGAAGGCTCCAGCTGCAAGCTGGCCAGCGCGGGGAGGCCAGCAAGGCAGGATGTGACAAGGGACACCCCACCTCGCCTGCCGGCTAGGAGGCCACCGTCCATCAGAGCCGGAACAGCAGGGTGGCTCCCATGCACACGCGTGTGTGTGCATGTGTGTGGCTACCCAAGAGACCAGCCGGGAGACCGTCTCGAGGGCACAGTGAGAGAGCCTCACCCAGGAGCTCGTCGGCCACCTCCACTTCTGCCTTCTCCAGAGACTCTAAGACCAGCATGGACAAGTCCGCAGCACTGTTTTGCTAAAAAACACGGAAACGAACAAAAATCCCACGGTTAGAAACAGAGCTCGGGCCGTTCTGAGGATTTGTGGCAAAGCCAGGCAGCTGCTCTGGGTTCCAGGTGGAAACCCGAGAGAGCGCGAAGCCAAGAAAACTCTTCTGAGCACTGGAGTCACCCGGCCACCCGGCGGAGAGTGGACGCCCGGCCTGGGGGCAGCGCCCCAGCCCCAGACACGGCTGGGCATCTGTGCCCGGACCCCAGGACACTCGCCCGGCTGCAGGCAGAGCGGCCAGCACCGAGGACGGCCCGCCCAGCCCACAGGCCCCGGCACGGAAGCCCCGGGCAGCGGCTCACCTGGCCGTGGCTGAAGAACAGCAGCGCTCCCGAGCACATGAGCTCCCGGGCCTCGGCGTGCTTGCTCTGCGACGTGTACCTGCGACAAGACAGGGCAGCAGTGCGCAGTCAGGGCGGCTGCCCCCACGACACGCACGCGCCGCCCCCGTCTAACACGCTCTCCGAGTTAGTGCCCTGGGCCCAGGAGGGATGGTTTTGGACGGCAAAGGCTGAAGACGAGGCGTGAGCGTGAGCGCTTTATGACGCCGCCAAGCCAGACACACCCACCACCCGGAGTGGAAGCAAGGCTGTGCTCCCGCCCGAGGTCGCACCTCACCCAGCGGGCAAGGCGCCCGCCCCCTGGCTCTGTCCAGGCCCCAGGTGGGCTGTCCCACACCCGGCTCGCGCTGCGTGCACGGCTCCCTGCGGTCAGCGACATGGCTCAGGGTAGCGGGAGACCTGTGCCCTGCAGCGCGCCAGGACTGTCAGGAGGACAAGCCACAGGCCGGGGTGACCGCCACCTGAGGCCAGGCCTTCCACGCTGGCAGGCACTGCACGGAGGGGTGGGTGACGCACCCTCACCCACCGGAGAACCACGGTCAGGACGACGCAGGGAACCAGGGACAGCAGAGCTCCGCACAGAGACTGATGGGCGGATGGCACCCACGGTGGCCGAATGACGTTCTCGGTGTCGGCTGCAGGCACGGGCCCCACGCTGACTCCCTCCGGGAGACACAGGCCTGAGTGGGCACTGTCACCACAGCCCAGCATCACCCTCCCACTCTGAGCGCATTTCTCACAAAGCGCAGGAGGCGGGGAGAGCCGGCCTTCCGAGCTGCAGAGGGGGACGCACGGGGCAGCCTGACACCCGGCAGCTGACAGGGTGGAATGGACGATGCTTGGGGGCGGCGCGGCCTGGGCCCCACCCGAGGAAGCGAACTCGTAGGCACGGCCTCCCCTGGAGCAGCCCGCGCAGCAGTGCAGGCGGCACATTTCGCTCATCAGCTACAGGTTTATCGCAATGGTTGTCAGAAAAGAAACATGACCAGCCCACCGGACCTGGGCCTCCAGCCCAAACCAACCCACCTCAGGAAGGATGGGGCCAGCAGCGCAGCACAGGAGGCTCGAGCCGGGAGCCCCCGCAGCGCCCAGGGCCACAGTCAGGCACGGCCGACCATGCCCGTAACCACAGAGAAGGTCTCTTCTTCAAAGAGGCCCTGCAACCCGACGCCCCCAGGAGAACACAACCCCACCGGTCAGCACGCAGGGTCCAGCAGCCTGGACGCGAGACCCGCCGGGAGACCCCAGCTGGCTGCACAGCAATGGGACTGGGAGGAAAGACCTACGCCCAAGAGAGCAGCCAGCGTCAGCCCATGGGCCACTGGCCCGGCTGCAGCTTCTCGACAGCACAGCTGGGGGCGGCACCCTCCCACTCTCACCGCACACGTGCGTGCACACATGCCGCCCACCCCACACCAGCTCCGGCCGTCCTCCTCCAGTCCCGCCAGGAGCCGCCCTGCACACGACCTGCTGCCCAGCAGCACCAAGGAGGGTTCTGGAAACCAGCCCTCAGAGGGGCACAGCTGCCGCCTGCACACACGTCGGCACTCTTCCTAGGTGACCATCAGGCCAGCCTGACGCGGTTTATTCACGACGCAATGTGGTTCCAGATTCTTCCACGTCAGATACAGCAAGACAGAGCTCTCAGGAGACCAGGTGAAGCCAAAGGAGTCCAAGAGGCAGACGAAGGCTCCTGGGACAGCGCCGCTCTCGGGACGGGCGGGTGCGGCCAGCTGCGGGCACGGGAGCCCCGCAAGGAGGATGACCCGTCTACTGGGCCTTGGGACTCCCAGCGCTCACTCCCCTTCCAGCTGGAGTGGCCTGCAGATCAGGACTGCCCGGGACGGCCACCGCGGAGAGCGAACGCGCTTCTCCCTGCGGAACGCCGGGCAGGGGAGAGGTTCACTGCTGGGTGACAGCGGGACGAGGCGCCCTCGGGGTCCCAGCGGGCTGGGGTGGCCAAGGCAGGAGCCTTCCGGCACGGCGCCACCCCGCGGCCCTGGCCTCCGTGGCAGCCTGTCCACAGCTGACCACTGTCCACACTGCAAGTCAGCCTCCGCGTCGCTGACGGAAGGACGTCGGGCCAGCACGTGCTGGTGCCGTCTGCTGCCAATGGACACGGCAGCACCTCCGGACCACAGGGCACCGCGTCTGCGACGCTTCTAGTCACTTCACTCTTATTTTTATAAAAGGGCAGAACGTAGAAACGGAAGCATTAATGTCAGGGACGGGAACGGTGCTGGCGTCAAAGTCTCCACTAAGTGTGGTCCGGCCACCCCTCCGGGCAGGCGCTCCTTCCACCCGGGCACGGAGAACACGTGTTCTAAGTGTTTCTTTCTACAAACGTCCTCATTCGACGTGAGTCCAAACAAGGGCACAGGCCACAGTCAACAGGCAGCACAGGTCTCAGGGGCCCTAAGCAGAAGGCCGGCTCCAGCCAGCTGGGCAGGCGCAGGGCACACTGTGGGGACCCCGCTGGCCATGACGGCAGCACGGGCCACCATCAAAGGAGTCACCCAAGCCGCGGGGTTTGTCTGACCGAGCGCCAACAACCCAACAAGCCTGGAGAACGGACTCGCTCCTCCTCGTTGGGGCGGAGAGGTCTGAAGACACGGGACCACCCAGTGCCAGCAGCACCATCGGTGACACAGCCCCAGGCACTGACGCCGGCCCCCAACCGAGCCAGCTGTACCAGCGACCTCTGCCCACTCCCATGGAGCACACTCCCAAGCCGTCTTTTGGGCTGCCCAATGTCTCCTCCCCTTCTCCTCAAACTGCCGCGGGATATAACGTAAGCGAACTGAAACAGCCTAACTTGGTAAGTTTATCCAACACGTGAATGGATAAACAAACTGGGCCATCCACACAATGAGAGGCCGCTCAGCGATGAAAATGAACGGGTGACACACACGGGTGAACTCAGACAAAAAACAGGACACACTCTACGATTCCACTGAAGACGGAAACCAGTCTATCATGACAGATCAGTGGTTGCCTGGGGTCAAGAGGTGAGCGATTGATTGTAGAGGCGGATGAGAAAATTTGGGGGCATGATGGATACTTCCAACATCTTGACTGGTCATAGTTTCATGGGTGTACACATATGCCCAAAACTGAACTCATCAAATTGCACGTTTTATATAAATACTTAAGTATAAAAATATTTATTTGTAAAAACACATAAAAGAATACAGTTTGGTGAATTTGACTTCTCCAGGAGCTGCCCACCGTGGAGGGCTCTAACCCAGGGCTGGCACTGAGGGTCTGAACATGGGCTGCACCCTGGAGGGACAGGGACCACGCCAGCCTGTTTCGGTCAGGCCTCTGGGACGGCCACAAGTGCCACTGTCGACTTGGCCCTGCACCCCCACGAGGCCGACGGCAGATCACGCACTTCTCACTACTCCTGAAGGGGTGCAGGGGCCCCGAAAGGACCCAGGAGGAGGCCAAGGCTCAGCGAGGTGCAACAAGGTGTCCTGGGTCATGGGTCACGGGTCACGGAGCAGAGGCGGAATGCGAGCCCAGGTCAAGGCTGGGCTGGTGGGGAGCCTGACGTTCATCACCACCCCCCACTGTCACCATGAAACGACCACGGGCAGAGGGACTCGCCACTTTAAAGCTAATCGACGCTTACATTCCTCATGTAGCACTCGCAGAGCTGGCCCAAGACAAGGACACCATGTTTACCTCTGGGATGATCCCGTTCTGCTGACTAACCACCGGGGCAAATATTTATATACAAATCCCCAAGAAGAGCACACACCAGGGCAGGTCTCGGGCAGACAAAAGCTCGCCGGCACCGGTTTCTGACCGGCTGAGCCGCCCAGCGGGCGCTCAGTGTCACGGAGTGCAAGGCCTTCGCTCATCTTCCTCGTTCCCCGAAGAACCATCGCTCACTCCTACCTGGTCCTCTGGCCACAACGCGCCACATTTAACCCAAACGTAAACTGCAAACTGGAACCCCAGCAGAAGGGACCTCCAGAGTTCCCAGGACATTGATCCCAAGACCGATTCCAACTGGCTGTTGGGAGAAAATTTTAAAATCTAAGCCTAAATGGTGTAAAGGCCAGATCCAAATACCCTTAAATATCAAATACCCTTAAATACCAGTACATTTGCTGTTGTGGGGCCCTGCACAGAACAGACTAAATTCTCTAAGACTGTCTCTAAAACACATTTAAGTTCTAATGAATGGTCCAATCGTTTTCTTGCTCCAACTACAAAGCACCACAGAAGACGTGTAATCTACACGAATGCCTTACAAGTACAAGAAAAACCTACGGCCGGGGCTGTATGACAACAGAAACACCGTGACACGCTGCAGTCCAAAAAACTAATGCAAGCGACATGCTCCTTTAAAAATTTATAGGGTGATACTAAAATAAAAACCACTTTACTTAGCCCAATAACACAAAGTACCGATTCAACGTGAAATCGATCTTTTAAAACTTACTGAGCTATTTCACGTCCTTTTTTTCACGTGTCTGGAACCCGCGTATGTCTACACTCACAGCCCGCCCCATTCGGGACCTCCCACCTTTCAGAAGCTCAGAGGCGCACGTGGCTAGTGGCCAGCGCACCCGGCAGCAGGTAACAATACCGGGGTCATAAAAATAGCCGGTTTAGTAACAACACACAGCATGCAGCAGGGCAAGGGCGACAAAACAGGCAGAGAAACGTGTTCAAACCCTCACGACTCAACTCCCTGTGGGAGGACAGTGAGACTCCGCGTGGGGGTTTCACACCCACCCAGCGGCGCTCGGGGCTCGGCGGTGGGAGGGCCGGGGGAGGGGAGAGCGGGGGAGAGAGGGCCCGGCCGGGAAGTCAAAGGCAGGGCCCGAGGTCGGGGCCAAGGACTAGGGTATAGGGGTCGAGGGTCTGGGTTCGGGCTCCGGAATCGGCGGTCCAAGCTCTGGGGTCGGGGCTCTGGGTCGGGGTCCAGGATCTGGGCAGGGATCCGGGGTCCGCGATCGGGATCCAGAATCGCGGGTTTGTGGTCTGGGACCCGAAGTCCGGAGTCCGGGGTCGGGATCTGCGCCGGGACCCAGGGGCCGGGGTCCGAGGTCGGGGCCGGGGTCCGGGGTCGGGGTTCGCGGCCTGGGCCGGGGTCGGGGTTCGCGGCCTGGGCCGGGGTCAGGGCTGGGGTCCGGGAGCGGGTGCTGGGCTGGGGTCGGGGCCGAGGTTCGGGGTCTGGGCAGGGATCTGGGGGCCGGGTCCGCGGTCCGGAGCCCGCCCCGCGCCGCCGCGCGCCCCGACCCCGCGACAGCAGCGGCGGGGGCCCTGGCGGCGGCGGCGGGCCCTGGCGGCGGCCGGCTACCTGAAGAAGAGCGTCCGGTACATCTGGTGCGCTTCGTAGTAGTCGCCCTTCTCGACGCTGGCGCGCAGCTTGCCCTCCACGCGCTGGACGCCGCCGCGGTTGCGGGCGCCGTTCCGGGCGCTCTCCTGCTCGGCCATCGCCGCCGCCGCCGCCATCGGGCCGGCGCTCCGCGCAGAGCTGACGCTGTCGCAGGCGCGGTCGGCAGCGCCTCTCGGCTTCCGTCCCGGCGGCAGCCCGACGCCCTCTACGGTGGCCGCGAGGAGCCGCGCGCAGCGGGGGCCGGCGCGCCCGCGAGCGACCACGTGACCGAGGGGCGGGACAGCGGAGGGAGGCCACGTGACCGTGGGGCGGGGCAGCGGAGGGCGATCACGTGACCGAGGGCGGGGCAGCGGAGGGCGGCCACGTGACCGCGGGGCGCGCTGCCCCACAATGGCGGCGGCCGTGACGGCGGAGGGCGGGCGCGCGGCGGAGGGGAAGCGGAGGCTCGGGCGTCCCGGCCCTGGCCCTCCCCCGAGTGCCCGCGGGTCGCCGCCGCGGAGACACTTCCAGATCGGCCGTGAGAGCGCTGCGCGGGCCGCTGCACCGGCGGGTCCCGGGCGGGCGCGGCGCTCAGGTTCCCCCTGGATGAGGCCGCGCGCCGCGAGGGCTCCAGGGCTCCGAGGGCCGGCCCCGCCATCAGAAGCAGCACAGGCACGGGCTCGGGCCTTGCAGGAGGGCAGGGCCGTGGCGCACGGGGCCGGGAGCCCTCGGGGCCGCGTCCCCGCGGCAGCCGCTCGAGCCTGAGCCGAGCCGCCGGGCCGGCCGTGCGCGCGGTCCCCCTGCTGCGACGGCCTCCCGGCCCGGGTCCCGAGCAGGCGCAGGCGTCCCGGGGGCTCCCGGAAGCGTCACCTTCCCTCCGTCCCCTGCAGGACTGTGGCGGGCACCGGCCCGGAGACTGGGGCGGGGGGGGGCCGGCGCCCGAGTTGTGCCTCCCGCCGCGGGCAGCGTCTCCTCTCCGCGGCGTCGCCCCTCCCCGTCGCGGTCCAGTGTCCCCTGCAGAGGCCTGCCCCAGCCCTCGTCGCGGCCTCGCGCCCCCCGCCAGCAGCCCCGATGGACAGGCCCCGGGCCAGGCTTGCAAGGGCGCTGTGCCCGCACCTCCCCCCGGCGGCAGCAGCACCCATGACAAGGGGCCCTCCGGAGACCCTCTCAAGCAACCTTGTCTGCACTCCAGTCCGCTGCAAGTGGGGACGGCACGGCCCAGGCGAAGGTGGGCGAGCTCCGCGAGGACCGCTCACCTTCAGAACGCGGCCGAAGGAACACGCGCCTTCGCCGTCCCTCTCCCACCTCCACGGGCAGAAACGAAGCCAACTGAGAAAAGAAATAAACTGTTTATTGTTCATTTGAAACATCACATGCACTTTTAAAAATTAAAACTCTTTATTTAAACATTTCAATAGCATCTTGTCAATTTGGTGGCAGCAAAGGAAGCACTACCAAAGACGAATATTTTGAAAAGCATTTACAAAAATACATTGCACAAAGTCCTATCTCGCATCATTAAAAATAAATTACTATTCAAAATACTTCCACCCCAACTCCCAAATTTTTAGTTTTATATAGGAAATTTTGACATATATTTATCCTGTAATATATGAAACATCTGTATACATTTTATCCAACTTAACTGCATAGGCATTAGTTCCAATTCTACGAGTGAAAAAAAAATGCTACTTTATGTAGTTTTTGTATATTTGAGGACTGTTGTGCAATATACATAAAACTCTTCAGAAAAACCAGTCAGCACCATCATTTTATCTTTTTCTGAAAATACAACATTTAAGGTACACAAAAAAACTGTCTTAACCCAATAAAACTTAAATAGTTAAGGTAGTACGTCTGTGACGCGGGAAGCGCCGTGCAGATGCCTCATTATAAAGTCCGCTCAGTGGCACAGGCCAAGTGTTAACTGTTCGTCAGAACCAGCCGGGTCTCTGGGGAAGTGAGGAGCAGGGTGGGCAGTCGCGACTCAAGGCAGAGCCCAGGGGCGGGAGGAAGCACGGCCGTGAGAAACTAGGGCCACAAAATGCAAGGGCCTCGGGAATTTGCCGCTTTGCACGACCTCCTTTGATAACTGTCAGTGGAAGAAAACATAAGCCTCTGAAAGATTTAGAGCACGTTAGTGTTCGCTTTTCAGCAAAATTCAAAACAAAACATCCAGGAGGCTGGAATCTGGGTCCTCTTCACGCTGTGAGGGAGACCTCCAGGTGCCCAGTGGGCTGAGCCTGGGGGACCTGAGAGCTCTAGTGACGCGTGTTTGGGTCCAGACCAGCCCCCATGTCAGACTCACTTGACGCACGGCAGAGTGAATGGGGTTAGCGCACGGGCCCCAACCCGGAGAATCTCAGGAGGGGCAGACGAGGCACAAACACCCGTTCCCGTCACCTGCCCACCTGGTAACTGAAAGTAACTACTGGTGCTGAGAAGGACAACCGTCCCAAAGGAAGGGAGTGCAGAGTTCTGAAGTTTGGTGACACTGTGTTTCCCTGAAAGATGTGCTGGATTCAACAGATGAAATATATCTGCCCCCAAAGTCCTTTAAAAGGGCCATGAAAGGCTAAATACCAAAGCTTCAGGAACACTTCAAACGTTTTAATTTCATCTGCTTTGTTCCTGAAGTCAAGAAAATAAAAAGAGCTTTATGTTCACAAACAAATCCCCAAAACAAAGTAAGTGTTTTCGTGAACCATACATTCAAATGGCTTCCAGAGATCGCTGTTGCTCACGATCTCCGGGCAGCCAGCATTCGACATGCAGTGTTTCTGTGGACAGGACGGCACGGTGGGCTCGGGGCATCCACCGCGTGTGCCTCCACGTCCTCCTGCTGGCAGTGCGTAATGTTTATTCAAGGGGTGACGTGGTCCTGTTAGTCTATATGCCCATTCAGGAAGGTTCCAGTGTTTCAGCCGTCCCAGTATATACAAAATGTACAAGAACAGTAGTGGATCTTTACTTGACAGGTTCTCCGTGAACTCTGAACCGATAGAGACACGTGTATTCAGGATGGCCCCAGTTAGAAAGGATCCGAAGTTCCACTATTTGGAAAGCTCCTTCAGGTCTTTTCTGAAATTGAGGGGGGGGAAGTCACACTTACTGCAAATTAACACCCCCAAACCCAACCCCTGCCCCAACTACTGGATTTGAGTGGCAGGCGCCAAGGTGGAAATTAAGTTTTTCAGAATGAACTAAGTCATCTGTCACGGAACATGAAGCTCATTACGAGCCAGAGACGGACTTTCCATTTCCGTACCTGACATGTTCCCGCAGAGCAAAACACACTGACACAACGCTCAGGGAAAGCAGAGCCGGGAGCTCCAACGCGCTCTCCCCAGAGGGTGACCCTCACACACTCGGGACAGTTCTGTTAATGTCGCTGGCTCCTCTGACATGAGGAGCCAGGAGACTCGGGAGCCCCCAGGAGGCTGTGGCCACGCAGGGCCTTACCGGCACGGGGAACATCTGGAGCGACTCGCCGTCCTGATCGTACGTGAACCGGCCCAGAAGCTCCCCTTCTTCTTGATACTCATTTTCCAATCCCTGAAACCAAACCGTGCAGTCAGTGAATGATGGAAAAGTGACAGTGAGAGTTAGGATTGCTTCTCAACATGAGCTGGGGAAGAGGCCACTGACGCGGTGACAAGGCTACTCGTTTTGTGAGGCCTCACACAATCCACGACAGCCCATGGGGCAGGCACTATTCCTCCCGTTATGTGATGAAGAAAACAGAGGCGGAAGGAGGGCGGGCAGCAGAGGGTGACTGTCTGACCGCCCGGCCCCTTGGTGCCTGGATAGCCCCCTGGGCCCCCAATGCCCCACTGTGGAGACCCTCAGACCCGTTGAGCCCATGGGCATGAGAACAGTCAGCAGGATGTGGAGACTGGAGGTCACCTCGCACAGACAGGAGGCAGAGGGCGGGTGCCAGGGCAGGGGGTGGGGACGGCTGCACGACATGTGCGTGAGCCTCATGTCCCTGAAGTGCACACTGACAGGGGTAAGAGGTAAATATTACATATATTTGACCCCAATAAAAAGGTAACCAGTAGGAAACAGAGGGGAGTATGTGAGTGTCTGTTTCACATGGGACGGACATCCTAGGCATGAACATCCATGGAAAAAATTACAGGCAATGCGCAAAGGGAGCTAAATGCAAAAGAAGCCTGGCAGAGGGAGTGCATCTGTAACAGAACAAGACATCATTACTATCTATATAAGAAAAAGCTCAAATATCTGTAAGGAAACTGAAATCCCAAAAGATAAATGAATAAAACACAACTAGAACCCTCAAGAAAGAAAACATGCGTGTGAGCTACACAGAAACGCGAGTCATGGCATTTTCACCCACAAGTTAGCAGAGAGTAGGAGGACGGGACTCAGTCCGAAAGGAAGCTGAGGTGACCACACTTCTGAGACATCAAGGGACGTGCCCATGCCCGCCCCACCCCGAATCAGCAGTGCCGCTCCCGACCGTCCATCTGAGGACAACTGGAGATGCTGCGCCGACCCTGGGACGGCAACTGGAGCACCCGACGTGGGAGGCGGGAGAGGGAGGCACAGGCTAGCCACGCAGCAGTGTCCCATGCTGCTACTTAGAGACAGGCAGAGAGTTATTGCCGTGGAAAAATATTTATGGTAAATTTGGCTTTTTAAGGCAGGAATCAATTTTATGAACTGTGTTGTCTCAACTATATTTTTTAAAGGGACAAAGAAGAGACCAAAAAATGCTACAATATTAACGGTGACTTCTCCAGGTGCTGGTATTCTGGGTGTTCTTTTTCCAACTTGCTTATTCTCTTCTGTAAATTCAACACCACACAGTTGTCAGAGCTGCCTCTAGAGCCAAACAGGCAAGAGAGGTGGGATAAAGTCTCCAGGTCGGGCAGGCTGACCTCAATCTGTCCGGCACCGCACACAAGCTGGGCGCCAGCTGGCACGCTCCTTGTGAGTGGCTCCCCCAGGGAAAGCACTGAGATGCCCCCCCAGACGTGACTGCATCCTCAGAGTGTCGAGGGCAGAGGAGGAAGAGCGGCTACAGCCAGGAAGCAGCCTCGCCGCCTCAGCCTCAATGGGGCTCATCTTTGGGAAACGCCCAGTGGGAGGGGAGGAGAGCGCCTCCCGGGGCCAGAAACACTCACGTAGACGGCAAAATCCTTGGGGGCGCTGGTGATGTTGCCGGTGGGCGACAGCGTCTTCGGGATGTGCTCCAGCGTGAAGGTGGTCGGGCGGATCTGCATCGACAGCCTCACCACGAGGTAGCCCTGGGAGCCTCGGAACGCCCAGCAGTTCCCTGGGTAAATGTCGGGCTGCGAAGGCAAAGTGCTCAACTCAGCAGGCGAGCAGGCTCGCCACACGGAACACAGACGCAGCGAGAGAGGTGCAAGGTGCTGGGACAGAAATAAGAGAACTCCAGCGTGGGAGAACCTGTCAAGAGCAAAGTCGAAGGCAGGCTGGGGAAAAGAGTGTGCCACGTAAACCCCAAAGGGTCACTACACGGGCACCGAGTCGGGGCAGCGGGGCCCGGAGAGAGACAACGTCAACTGTCCTCGAACGTAGAAGACGCTGCACCTCACTGACAAACAAGAGACACAGGTTTACACCATAGGCCGCCACCCCTTCTCCCTAACCGACTGGCAACAACCCAGAAGTCTGCCAGACTCTGCCGTGGACACTGGGGAGGCGCACAGGCACACGCTGTGGTCCACGCTAGCACGGACCCCTCGGGAAGGCCATGTGGCGACATCGAGCGGGATGGCTCACGTGCAGTAACCCCTCTTCTGTCCCTAAGATGCACTGGCAGAAACACAAATGACACAGGCACAGGGACACCTACTGCAAGAGTGGTTTTAATAGCAAAAGAGGCGCCACGTGCCTGCAGACAGGGCCTCGCTGAGTAAGCTGTGCGACAGCCACCAGGAAGAGCTGGGCAGCTGTGCAGCTGGCATGACCAGGACAGGCCAAGAGGCGGCAGAGGCACACAGCACAGGGCGGTGAGGCTGTGGGAGGCAGGGCAGGGCGTAACGGGGCGTGCCTGTTTACGTACGTTTTCACAGAGAGATGCAATGGCACGCCCACATATATTTTCGGTGTATCCTCTGTGTCAGTTACGGACTTCCTGCCTCTCGGCTCCAAGTCCATCCTCTGGCCTGCCCTGTGCAAACGGCTCTGGGCCCTTTCTACAGTTTCCTTCACTGGCCCAAAGAGTCAGCTCTGTCTGCAGAGGGCTGGGGGCGCACTGCAGCTGCCCCGGGCACCCCTCGCACAGTGTTTGGAGGCAGAATGCCTCTCGTGAGTCACCTCATGGTGAACAGCTGTCCCCAGCACCCTGGAGGGTAGATTTCTCGCACGTTCCACCAGCATGGCCCCACTGAGTGCGCCATGGTTGTGCCCTCCACAGCGAGGTCTGATCTGAGCCGGGGGTGGGGCTAGGGGACGCGTCCTGGGCCCTGCCTCAGTCATGGGGTCCAAGCCCATCCTTACGTCTCAGCCCTAGGCTGTCTACTTCTCTTTCCTCCACCCCCGTTACGGTTAACGTGCTTTATTGTCAACCTCCCTATTGGGTGACTGTGGGGTTTCTCCCGAGAGAAGTGTGTCAGGTGGGCCTGTCTCCACTCTCTTGCTCACGTCCGTCCAACCTCTCAAGTACCTGCTACGTCCCAACCACAGATCCAAGCAGCATCACAATGACAATGCTGTGCACCAGTGGGATTTTGGGGGATGTCAAGCATATCAAGACTCTGAGCCATATGATGAGCAGGACTGGTGCAGCCTGAGGCGACCATGAAGGTATGTGTCGACCCCACAGGCCACGGGCCAGAGGCCACGCCAATGTGCCGCGGAGAATCCGCACAGCCTGCAGTCCCGTGGCCGGGCCAGCATGGACAGGCTAACGGCTGATGGCTGGAGGAAAGGCCGCGGTCATGTGCCAGACCTTCCTCTGGGCGACCAGGGCCAGAACTGTTACCAGACCACAGGGCCCTGCATCTTGAGTTTACTGATCCTCACTGAATGCTGAGCTTAATTTATGAATTCTTTAAGACTGGACTTATGTTTTAAAGTGAAAGACAGCCATCGTGGATATTTCACATGAAAGGAATTACCTGAATCTTCTTCAAAAAATGTCGTTAATGTCAGGGAGCTTTTCAGCACTGCGCTAAAATAAGCGTGTCTGACAATTTAAATCCTTCATCCTCAGGCCTCCAAGTTGGGACAACCCCCGCTGGAGAACAAGACCCTGGACGGCCCCCTGCTCCCAGCAGAGGAACCACAGGTGCTGGCCAGCGGCACACGCCAGTGAGGACCACGGCACAGGAAGGCCCTCCTGGCGTGCTGACGTGCTTGTCCCCACCCGTGCATCGCCCTGACAACGTGAGCACAGCCCGCATCTCACTGGGGTGCCCTCCAGCCGGGCGGTCAGCACCGTCTGCTCACATCACACAGGACAGAGCCACCGACCCGGCAGGGACATGATTCGTGATCCCCACCCGCACGACGTTAAAACGCAAGCAGAACGAACTGATGGTCCTGGAAGTCGCCCGGGGAGGCCAGAGGGGACCTGGGGTGCTGGACAGAGGTCTCTCAGTCTGGGACTAGTTCCACGACGTGTTCACTTTATGAAGATTCACCGAGCTGTGCACTTACGACCGGCACACTCCTATGTGCGCTTTAATCAAAAGCTATGAAACACATCACCACTCAGTCCCAACCGGCTGTGATCACGCCCGAGGCCCCCGCCCGTGGCAGCCAGGAGCGTGCGCTCACCTGGATCACGACTCGGGGCGACTGGGAGAAGTACCACAGAGGGATGCCGAACAGGCTGAGGAGCGCCGTCTTGGTCTCGTAGGTCTCAGCACAGCGGGTGCTCAGGATGCTGCCCCCTGGAGCAGAGGGGACACTGGTGTTGGGAGCAAGGTCATCGCCCATCTCAGGGACTGATCTGAAATTTTCTGAAGATTCTCAAGTTTTTAACCTGTGAAGGAATCTCCTGCTTTAACATCTGCCCCATTCGTAATTTCCCTTTTCCCAGGTTCAGGCTGGCAGACTGTCACTGCTTTAGGCCACACCATGTACACACACTGAGCCAGAAAGACTCCTGACGCACTGGCCCCGCGGCCCCCGTCTGCCACTACAGGGATGGCGACCCCAAACGAACTCTTGTGCATGTTTTTAAATAAAGAATACTGATCCCACTGGGCTCAGTGCCACCTGGCAGGTGAGCTTCTGGAGGGCCTACTTCTCAGGCCAAAGCGACATAATATTTTAACAGTGGCCCATTGCTGGGGGACGGGGAGTGCCAGCCGACAGGTCTCTGTTTGGGGTAACAGAATTATTCTAGAATTAGATAGTGATGATTGTTACACAACATAACACACACAACGAACTGCACACTTCGAAATGGTCAAGTTTACGTTATGTGAATTATATCCCAGTAACAGTAAAAGAGAACTAAAAAAAAGAGTCCAGTTTGCCCCTCAATCGGAAATAAGGCAGACAGGATGTCAGTCCCAAAGCAGGCCAAAACAAACGAGTCGGTGTAGGAAGCAACAACAAAATTAAAATCAAAACAAATAAGTAAATAATAAATCCTGAAAAGTTTGCATCCTGAGGCGGTGGATCCTAAATCTGGCTGCACACCACAATCCCGGGCAGCTGCAGGGGGCGGGCCCCGCCCTGGCCTCCCATCGCTCCCATCGCGGGGCCAGGGGACGGGACGGAGAGTCACACTTCAAACGAGAGAACAAGGTGACCTGACCAGCTGTCCACTGACCTGCACGTCCAAACCACTGAACTACCTTCTAAAATATCCTATTGTCGTTCTAAAAAAAGGTCTTCTTAGATACGGCGACTCACTTTTTTAACTTACAGAGTCTATAAATGCCTTGTGTAGTAACAGAACCTTCAGTCCAGCCTCCCCAGGACCATCAACATTCCGAACTAATGATACACAGCTGTAAGGGTTAAGGACGCTTCTAAAAGGAAATGACAACTACTGGTCCCAACCCAACGGTCAAAATACCATTTGATGTCTCTGAATTAAAAACAATTTCTTCAGAAATCAATGAATTTCAAAACACGTAAATAAAATCACTCAATATTCTAAAAGAGGTCATCCTGAACACACACGTGCAACAGAGAGGGGCCAGCCTGGCGCATCTCACGTTGGAGGCGGCCAGCGGTTTCCACGGGGACAGCAGCCCTCACCCCCACGTTAAGCCCCTGTGAGACGGGCCGTGGCAGAGGGACCAGCGTGCAGAGGGGACGCCGACCCCCAACTGCTGGGCTAAGTGAGCGAGCAGACTGTGGCGGGAACAGCCCTCCCCCTGCAGCCCCGCCCTCGGAGGCGCCGGCATGTAGGAAGCGCCTCCTTTCTCCGAGAGAGTGTGCGGCTCCACCAGCCCTCAGGTGGAATTCCTAAACATTAAAACTTTAGAAAACCAGATTTTCTGTAACCTGTACGGTGGCAAAACCTTCCTGAATGGACTCAATGTGTCTCACGCGGCGTGAACACTCCCCACTTCTCCACAGGAACGCTCCCGTGTGTCGTCAGCTGTGTGGACCTGGACGCCACCGAGGAGTCAGGTGACAGGCGGTGCGGGACCACAGTGCTCCACTAAACCACCATTCTGAATTTGCAAAGACAGCTGGCCTCAAAAATTCTCGTCTGTGCACACGTGGCACGCAGCACTGCCCAGACTTGATGCACCACGTGTTGATTTTATTTCTTTAAAGAACGAAAACAGCGCCACCAGCACCGTATTCACTTCATCTGTTTTGTTTTCTTGACGGATACTGGCTATTTTTCTGCCTGTGATCTGTGTCCCCCACTGAAGGGGAAGCTCCCGGAGGGCGGGGACGGTGGCTCACGCTGTGTCCCTGACACCCAGCTGGCATTTAAACAATCAACCGTGGAATAGCTGAGGCACACACGTCCACATCCTAGAGAACACGAGTGTGCCGGGAAGCAGGGTGTGAAAAATGCTGCCCAGTGTGCATTTCCTTACTGGACTTCCACACCTGGAAAAAAACCAAACACTTTACAACCTACACGCTCACAAGTAAACAATGCGCCACCGTTCCTGTGGTGGTGAAGCCTGAGGCTGGGGAACAGCGCTCCCGGGCAGGCCCTGACCGCTCCCGATGGGACTCCAGTGACGCGCCCAGAACAGCGCTCGCTGACTTTTACAAGTTCTCTCGAGCTTCCTACTGCTGTGGAGGAGGCGGGTAACTGCTTCGCCAGCGGACACGTGCTGCGGCAATCAGCAGTCTCCACTCACCGCCAGACTCCAGGGCGAAGTCCACCATGCCGGTCTTGTCCTGAGAATACAGCTTCAGAGCGTTGTCGACGATGGCGCGTGCTTGCTGGCGGGGCGGGCGCAGCAGGGGAGAGCCAGACACCAAAAAGGGGAGGCAAGACGTGTGAGTTAATGACGGATGTGAGGGCCGCATTTCTACTCACCACACACTTCCAGTTAACTGTACTTGTGGGTGACAGTGTGGGGGTGCTTCAAGCAACTCCAGCTTCAGTCCTGCACCCGACTGCGGGGCCATCGGGGGAGATGGGGCTGTTGGCCTTCCCACCCAGGCGCAGTCACACCCATCTCAGAACCAGAAAACCCCCTGGAGGCCACAAAATGTGGAGGGAGCAAGGACTGGAGTCGGGAGCTGTGGCTGGTCCTGCATGACCAGGAAACGCTTGTGTCATTTCAGAGGGCATGTGGCCACCCAGGTTGAGGGGATCTTTGGGACACAATGAGCAACGCAGGAGAAAGCGCCCCAAGCAGCAGCTTCACAACAGCAGCAGGAGCTGAAGCTCACTGAGCAGGGGCTTGTCCGCACCGCCCGCTGCGTGGAAGTGCATCCTGAGCCCACTCTCAGGACCAGACACCAGAAGTGGCCAGACCATCAGCTCATCATGACGTAGCTTTCAAACATTGCTCATTATCGACTTACCGCTTCCGTTATCCCCGAAATTCCGGCCTCGTTCACAGCAGATACCACGGTTTCAGAAGTTGGCATCTGTTTTGTCACAGAGATGTGGTGGGTAATGTTCTTCAGGATCTGCAGCTCCAAATCTCGTAACAAAACCTGCACGTCATCCTTGCTCACAAACTGAGAAGAAAATTTCTGCAGCAGCCACTCAAGGGAGGCATCTTGCTCGTCACCAGAAAACATGAGCTTGAGGGTTTCTCTGACTCGAGCATCAACCTAGTAGAACGATTAGTAACTGTCAGTGAATCCACTGTTTTAACTAAGTCCATGCACCTCTCCGCTTCTGTCACCTTAGCTATCTGGGAGGGTCACACAGCTTCTCAGCATCCACAGCATAGCAGGCCGGCCCCGTGGCTGAGTGGTTAAGTTCATGCACACTGCTTTGGCAGCCCAGGGTTTCATCGGTTCAGATCCTGGGCATGGACATGGCACCGCTCATCAAGCCATGCTGGGGTGGCATCCCACATACCACAACTAGAAGGACCCAAAACTGAAATATATATACAACTGTGTACTAGGGTGCTTTGAGGAGAAAAAGTAAAAATAAAATCTTCAAAAAAAAAAATCCACAACGTAAATGCAACAAATTTTTCCCTTCAGAACCCCTCCAAAACTGCTGACCACAGAAAAGCACGGCATGAAAGAAATGTGCACCCAACCCAGGGAGCAGAGCAGCTCCGGCCAGCTGTCGGCCTGCGTGTGCCCTCGGCAAGCACTCATGCAGCCCCCGGGGCTGGGGGCAGACACGGGAGCCCCGTGATCCGGTAAGGAAACAGTCACGTCAACGGCTGAAAATGGAACTGTGTGTTTGCTGGAAATGCCATGTGCCCTGTGACCACACACCACGATGAGGTACGCGGCTTTCTCTGCCTCCTCCTTGAAGCACAGCTCTGGGTGATGCCTGTGGATCTGGCGGTCACTAAGCAGCTCTGCGAAAGCTCCACAGTGCGGGCACACCACCGTCCGGCCGACCACGCCCCTCATCAGGGACACTGCCCACCCCAGCCCACGGCCCCTCCAGCCTGCCTTCACAGCACGCAGCACCCGTGCTCGTGTCCGTCTCCCATTTTCACACAGCTGTAAATGTCCAGATCTCCTCTTTTGTGCAAGGACACGTGGGCCTGCAGTGATGTCCGTGACCTGTCAGGGCACGAAGGAACGCCGCGGAGGGCGGCACGCATCTCCTTTGGTGAAAGAACAGGAGGCCATGCCGATGCGTGCTGGCGCGTGGCCGTGCGCACAGACAGCAAAGGCCATCCCCGACGCATGCTGGCGCGTGGCCGTGCGCACAGACCCCAAGCACGGGAAGACACCCAGCTGGGTGCCACCATGTTACTGAAATGGGGGGAACCTGAGGACAGTGGGATTTTTTTTTTTTTAGGAAGATTAGCCCTGAGCTAACTACTGCTAATCCTCCTCTTTTTTTGTTGAGGAAGACTGGCCCTGAGCTAACATCCATGCCCGTCTTCCTTTACTTTGTATGTGGGACGCCTACCACAGCATGGCTTGCCAAGCGGTGCCACGTCCACACCCGGGATCCGAACCGGCAAACCCCGGACTGTTGAGAAGCGGAACGTGCGCACTTAACCGCTGCACCACCGGGCCGGCCCCAAGAGTGGCATTTTTAATTATTTTATTTTAAATGTGTAAAAACTTTAAATACAGTAAAATAAAATTTTTAAAGGAAGTTGAAATTAAACAACTTAATAAATATAAGACACTCTGGAATAAGACGGCCTGACGCCGAGGAGACTCACTTGCTCATGGACTGAGTCTGCGTTCTCACAGGGGGCCTTCAGACGCTGCCAGTTCGACAGCTCCGCCTGCAGGTGGCCCAGCTCCAGCTCCAGGTGCTCCACCACGGAAAGCAGGCGCCGCCCCTCGTCCACGCCACTGGAAACCAACATGAGGGGACGTGAGTCACCCAGCAAGTGCGATCAGTAAACACACAGGAAAAACCGACCCCATCCCCAGGCCAGTCAGTGCCATGAACACACCGACTTGTCCCACTTGACGTGGAAGCATGGCACCAGCTTCAACCGAAACCCCGAGAGTGTCCACGTCAGCACGGGACGCGCGTGCACAGACACGAGCCCTGCATGGCGGGACCACAGCAGAACCGCTCGGGGGCTCTCCAGTGCTAAGCGAAGGAGCTCTCAGAACTATTCAACGCTGGAAAACTGTATCTAGCCCTTAAAACTACAAAAAGTCTGCGGACTGAGACAATATTCACCAACAATCGTTACAAAGCTGAATATGAACTTTTCACACTGAGGGCAGGGATAACTGAACTAAGAGTGTAAGCCTTCCGAGTTTGCTTTCACAATTCCATTTTTATGTGGGAACTGTACATTATAACATAAAACTCTGTGATATGACATTTACCCTGGCTCATTTGCAGGTGCAGCTGTTGAGACGCTAACAATTCATCTTAGAAAAGTACACTCTAGGGGCCCGCCTGGTGGCTCAGTGGTTAAGTTGTTGCACTTGCTTTGGCGGCCCGGGGTTCACCAGTTCGGATCCCAGGTGCGGACATGGCACCACTTGGCAAAAGCCATGCTGTGGTAGGCATACGTCCCACATAGAAAGTGGAGGGAGATGGGCACGGATGTCAGCTCAGGGCCAGCCTTCCTCTCCATGGGGAGATGCCAGTGGAAGGTGGGTGGAGGACGGAAGGCAGGGTCCTGCCCACTCGAAAGGCTGCTGGGGCGGGACAAGGCCTGAGCTTTGATGCCAACGCTGCCAGCAGAGGTCTGGGCACAGAAGTCCACTGACACCGTGACGCGAGCTCTCCCATGGGCCCCGGCCCATCTGCGCCCCGAGGGTGGCCCTCCAAGCACACCCAGGGACGGAGTCTCTCCACTCCAACGAGGGGGGCAGCACTGCCTGTGGGGGTGCCGTGTGGAGAGAAGTGGCTACTAACAAGCCCACAGACCCCACTCTGTCCTCAGGTGGCTCCAAAGGGTCCCCAGAGAGACACGCAACTGGGAATGTTTCCAGCCAGAGCCCTCACTCCAGGTGCAAACAGCATCCCCTCGCTAACGACCACCACAGGCCCCCGCGACAGAGACAGGAGGCCAAGGAGCAGTGAATTTGAAACCATTACCTCATTGTTCTCTGCTTGGTCTGCTCCAATTCCCTCTGGATGGCCTAAAAAGTATAAGAAACAACCTGTTTAAACACAAGTTACGTACTAGCTTTTCATAAAATTATGCTCTTAAAACATACGTATATAGAGAACTACACATATTTATCTGGGATTCTTTTCCCTTGACTCAAAGTCCAGACCTGCCTCTGGCTGGCTGGTGAGGGGTGTTTATCTTATCTTTCACAGTAAACTTGTAAAGGACACACAATGGGTATTCAGAGAGGGCACCAAGCACACAGTACAGCTTGACGGATCTTCAAAATCAAGGTCCTGTAACCAGCACTCAGGCCAGCAGCAGAATGGTGCCACCACCTCTGGGAAGCAGTTTTTTAAGTGTAGAAGGACCAGGAAAAGGAAATACGAATTTACACAAGAAGATATGATTATTACATGGTCTGTCTGAAGATGCAGGCGCCGACAACACCAAGTCAAATACCGCGTCTGCTCAAACGACCGCTAACCCGAGGGCTAGGCCTCCCCAGCGCCCCACGAGACCACACCAGCACCCCGTGAACGGACGCTGTATTCCTAGCAAGAGGCCAGCGTCTGCTTCGGGCCTCTCCTCTTCCCCTCGGGACCATGGAAACATGTGATCGACTAACCAACTGAACTCGCCCGATGCTGACAGGTCAGAACTGGCAGCTGTCCCGAGGCCTCCAAGGCTCGTGCACTTCTAATCCTGAGGTCAGTCAACAAACATGCCACTTCCTCCTATGCCCTGCCTGGTGTTAAGCATTCACGAGGCAGGGAACCTGACCCCAGCACTCCACACTCTCTAGGGTCTAGATCAGCACAAACATCGTGGCCTCCTTCTCTGCCTTTACCAACACTGATGCTAACACACTTTCCTACCAGAACATTAATTTTGTCTGTCGAAAGGTTCCGGTCCTTCATTCTCCCTCTAAACACAATGTCACTTTGGTGGAGGCTGCGTGACACTGAGAAGAAACAGGGACTCTGGAGCCAGGAACAGCTGGGTCTGAGGCCAGGGCCGCCTGCAGACTGGGGAGCCCGCCTCGCTCTCACAGCCCCGCTCTGTCCCCTGGCTGCACCTGGGCCCAGGCCTCCCCCTCTGAACCGGCAAGCCGGACACACTGAGGAAACATTAAAGCAATAAAATGGAACTACCAGGACAAAAAGGAAAGAGTCCAAAGTATTTTTTTCAGTTTTATAAAGGACGGCAGCAAGCACCCTAAAAGCTGCCCTTTAAAGGCTGAGCGTCGTGCACTGAGCGCAGTGGACTTGCCTGTTGAGGGAACTGCTTTGCTGAGGCTACAACTAAAAGGTGAGAATGATACCTCAGATCGCTCTGTCATCCTTCCAAGAATCTCTTCCAAGTTTGAGATGCGCAGTTCATGATCTTGGTGGAAGGTCATATAGTCAGTCTTGAAAAGAAAAATGGACGGACAAATGGTAGAAAAAGTTAAGCAACAAATAAACAAAAACTTGGCAAGTTAGGCTGAGTTATTTCCACACAGAAGACCCCAAATTAGAGACTATGTGTTCACAATGTGGTAGAGCCTTCTGGAGGGAGTAACCCACTAGAAAAGTCCTCATCTGCATGTCTGTTTTCACAGATCTTAAGCCTGTGCTAAAACGCACAAACAGCTTTCCTACTTAACATGAGAATGTTAACTAAGAAGTCCTGTAATTACCAGAAAACACTCTGTAGGAAGGAAATCAACTACTGCTCACTCAACAAACACTCCTGAGGCACCGCGTGCATTCAGTGATTTCGGTAGACAGCTACCGACAGAGACATGCACTCGCCCTCCAGCAACTGCATGGTCACACACGGTGTGCGACAGACACAGCGCTTAGGAACACGCCGCTCAGAACTTTTCCCCACAACACTTGACGACCCCCTCAGGGCACTGAGGCACTTTATTAAGGAGCTAAGCAGGCGGGCTCCTCCAACAGCTGGCAGGGGCAGCATCGACAGAGCATCAAATGAGGGGGAACCAAGGTTTTCTACGTAAGCCAACTGCTGGGAAAGAGAGTTTGTTCAACACGTTCCCACCAATTCGCAGAAGGTAAAACCACTGTAGGATTATCAGACATGCTCCCTGGGAAGGCCTAGAAAAATGAGTGCCCGTCACACGGTCAGAGGCCACAGGCAGGGAGAGCCATGCAGACGGGCCTGTGCACCCCAGCGGCCGACACCCATGTCAGAAGACGAGGGCAGCCAACGTGCTTCTCACAGGCAGTCTCCTCTGTCAGTTTATACCCCATCTCATCCAAGATAGAACCTCCGTGACTTACAAAACTTCACATAAAAATAATACGCACCGGAGCAGGGGGATGAAGGTCATGTTGAACCCAGGGCACTTAGACAGTGAAAGGCGAGCCACTCAGCTCAGCCGTGCCGCCCTCACCACCACATCCTCCGTCTCTCACTGCGCAGCCCAGCAGAACCTGCGCCACGGCGACGCACAGCACAGCAGCCCCCAGCCCCACGTGCGACTGAGCACTGGAAACGTGGCGGGTGCAAGTGAGAAGCTAAAGTTCATTCAGTTTAAATTAACTTAAAGTTACACAGCCATGTGCAACTAGCGGCACTCTCTACTGGACAGTGCGGATGTGGAAGACACACACAGGCCAGTAGCTCAAGGGAAAAGGTACCAGGTCACCAACTGTCAGGGAATCAGAACGTTCAACACTGGTGTGTGGCTGCCTCGGAAGGAGTCTGGATTCTGCCCGCACCGGGATGACCTCAGGACCATACCTGTACACAGGGAAACACTGGAGGACACCTAAGAAGAACGGGCAGACCTCGCTAACCCAACTCAGAACCTCATTTTAAAATGAGTCCAGGCTGCATAAAATTTAGTTTACAGAACACTAGATAAACTGACTCGGTTTTTTGAACAACGGTCACCTGCTCTTTACAAGGAGGGCAAATAACCCATGACTAGTTTGCCAGCTCACCCCTCCCTTTCTGCTGTCTCAGGATTCCTCGCCGTATCAGCCTGTGTGGCTGAGGCCACCTCAGGCCTCCTCAGGAAGAAATGCTCCCTAAGACCACAAGCCTGGCAACTCCAGCTGTTTCAGTTTTTTCAAACCAGCATCTGCCTTTGAGGCGGACTGGCACCAACCCTTCCCACTGTTTCGCAGCGTCTGCAAAGTTCAGATGTGTCCTTTCGTGCCCCTGTCTGTCTACGAGCTGTTAAATGGCCAACAGGAACAGAACAAACATAACTGTCAACTGGATCTTAGTGAAATCGTGTCAATCTTATGGCTGAGAAATGGACCAAAAGCAACGCTTGAGGAGCCGGTGCAGGACCGTGAGCAGACGGACAACGCACACACTGCCCGCAGACTGCCAGGACCCCAGGAGGGAGGGAGTCAAGGGTCCCTCCCCGACCACGGCAAGACAGCCGGGTGGGTGGCGGGCTCTCTGCTGAGACAAGACATCAGGGGGAAGCATGCTGTAGAGAGGAATATAGAATTTTAAAGGCTTCAATCCAAAGTATCTAAATTGAATCATTTTGGAACTTAAGAAAATAAACCTCAGTTTTGAGGAAAGAAGACTGACAATGCTCTCCTTGAGAATACCAAACATACGACATTTACACACAGGCTGTGGATCCACATGGAACAGCTGCTACTCACAACTACTCCAGAATCTTGAGACATTTTAGACCACAGATAGGAACTTTTCGAATTCGTGTTGATAGGAAACGCAAATCAAATCACTGTGGACAGCGCCAGCGAAGTTTCAGAGAATTATGTCCAATCCACTCGCAAACTGAAAGGCAGGCTACGGACAGCTCCCAGAACAGGACACAGAGGGTCCTGCTCCTCCCGCTGCGGCCCGACCCCACACGGGCTATGACCCAGAGCATCCCTGCCCACCTGCCCCACACCCACGGTGCGCTCCCAGCCCGAAGGCGGCCTCCACTCCGCTGGGGTCAAGGCACCGCAGCGCCCGGTCGCTGACAGGCGCCAGGAAACCACACCGCCCCGGGGCCTGCTGCCCCGACAGCCAGCAAGTGCGACCCTGCTCACGGCAGCGCCCCCCCAGTCCTTCGTCCCCCAAGAGGAAAAGAGCATGCGAGCTTCTGGGCATTACCGCAGAGCCCGAGGGCGCATCGGCCCGGACCTCCTTTAAACGCTGCTCCACCACACGCTTCACCAGGGGCAGCACCCCTTCACTCCCGACGTCCATCTGGTGCACCTGCGCTTGGAGTTCCTGAATCAAAACTGTCAGCTCTCTGAGCTTCTGGTCGTGGCTGTGACACTGTCCAGACAGAAGGGTCATCTGCCTCTCGACCTCGCTCATCTGAAGCCGGGGAAAAGCCGCGTCACCAGCCTGCAACAGTCAGAGGACGCACCAGTGACAACGCAGATGAGAAACTAAACCCGGCGTCAGACCACCTCAAGTACAGGACGATCAAAACGACACAGCCTGACGGCAAGCTGGCACCCCAAGGCCACAAATGTGCCGGAGGGACACACAGCGACGCGCGCCGTGGGCGAGCCTCCCCAGGGGCAGACCACAGGCAGCTTTATTTTCATCTTTATACTTTCTGTATTTCCCAAAGTAATAAATACTATTTTTTTAATTAAAATTAACTAAATAGTGAGGTTACTTTAAATATGCATTAAACTATTTCAGAACATTTAAGGAGCCATAAGACTTGCTTACTTGACATTCAAAAATGTTTTCTAACCCAGGGTGCCCGACTGAACCACCCCGATCAGGAGGAGTGTGACCACGTCCTCCACAGGATAGACTCGCGGACCAGGCCAGGGGCATCAGATGGCTCGCTCACCTCCGGAGGCCGGGCAGGGGGAGGGGCAGCGGGCGTGAGTGTGTTCCTGGGCTCACTCGGCCTCTGCGCTCCGTACATGTGTGTCCAGTTTAACAGCGGCAGGAATGAGCGGAAATCGCCCTGGCCCCACAACGAAAGCCCTGCACCTGAGGGAGAGGAAGCACAACCATACACAGGTGCACACACTGCTGTCCAGACCCACATCTAAATGCGCAACTCTGTCACCAACTTACATATGTGCACGTGTGCATGTTAATCATCTGAGGTAAGTCGGTCAAACTCTACTTACCCAGCAAAAGTAACAGCGGGATGACCAAGATTAAAAATTTGCAAATATTTCGAAGGCACCTAGGAATAAAAAGAAAAACATTTAAGTTGGAAAAAGTCAAAGGCAAGGTTCACCATTCTACGTCACCTGTCTAGACAATCTATGCAAACTCCCCCCACGCACACGTCGAAACTGAAGTGCACTGTGTTAGCAATGCTGCCAGTGTCCTCTACAAGGTGCACGTCCACCTGCAGGAGGGCCGGCCTCTAACATGGTCCAGCCCACGTCACAATCAAACTCGTCGCTAACTATCGATCTGAGAGGCGCCGTGCTGGGGGTCCCAGGGGAGCGAAAAAGCCCCAGGTCACTAGCCCCTTGGCCGTGGCCCACTGACGCGCCCAGGCCGTGGGAGCTGCGCTGAGTGGGGCCCGGCGTCTGGCTGCAGGCCTGGCCACACCCTTCCCAGCGGTGTCACCTTTGACAGCTGCTAACCTCTGCACACTGCTGTTTTCTTTAAGAAGGACACCCGCCTTTCCTTTGTCACAGGAGTGGTTTGAAAAATTAAAGCACTTTGTAAAATACAGTGATACATAAATGCAAAACATTAATAAACCAAACTACAAAAACTATGTAAATATAAGCTGAATCATTATAAAACAATAAATCAAATGATATCTTGCAATTAGCATAAAATCAGTTCTTTAAAATACCAAGCTGGCGTGGAATCAGCTTCCTTACCTTGTAAGAAGAAACACATTCAGCCAAGAAATCAGAGTGACAAGCTGGTACCAGCCAATCCCGAGCCACCAGAGCACCCCAGAGGCCGCCTTCCCTACGAGAGAGCACAGCAGCAGCTCGGGGAGCGTCCTCAGGGAACCGAGCTTCCACGCGGACCGTCTGTGAAAGCCAGGCCAGCACACAGGACATTTGCTAACAGACACTGTCAGAGCGGGCTGCAGTGAAATTGGGGATGGAGCATACTAGCTGATGCCAGCCAGCACAGAAGGAAGATCCACACGCTCGAACACAGGAGCGTCAGCCACAAAGCAATGTGCAGTGCTGACAAACACACGACACAAGGAGGAAGCACCGATCCACGCGTTCTCGACTGCAGGAGGACCAGGAACAGGCTCACACGGAGCCCGACGCTGAGACGCACAGACTCATGCAACCACAAGCAGAGACGCTAGCATTTCTAAGGAAGAAGAAGGAAACATGCCACATCAAGACTGAAGCTTGTAAACCTAAAATTCAATTTCTATTTGGTCAGGTAAGCCATTTATTGCGGGTGCCTGACTGCCAAAAGCCTCGGAGAGAATGCCAACACAGAAACCCAAAATAACCACCTGGAGCAACCACGGCCAGCCAGACGACGGACAGCAGCGCCTTCAACACAAACCAGCCCGCAGCGCCGATCCTCCGCAGTGTCTGCATCAAGAGGCGACCTGTGACAGACAAGACGTGTGCGGGAGGGGCACATGCACGCGCCCCAGAAAACCAGCTCGCCATGGCCACACACAACCACAAACCCTTCCAGTATGCATTTTACCAAATGCTCTATCACTAAGTTTCTTCTCAAGAAAAAAATAAACCATTTTAGGTCCAAGCAGGAAACTGAAATTAACTATGAAAACCCTGCCGTATGTCTCAGTAGTTCTCACTCATTTCTGCCTGCAGATACCTAACAGGGCAAGTGCAGACATCCCTCAGAAGATCCACGGGCGTGGCCAGCAGCCCCCCTGTATGTGCCCGCAGCTGGTGCTAACAGGATTTACACTGGACGACAACGCAAGACCCCAAAGCAAGCAAAATCCCACCGACACCAGCAGTTAGCACGCTCCAGGTGAGATGAGGAGGACTCAAGGGCCAGCGTGTAAATCATTCTACAGGCTACATTTTCCAGTGAAAAAGTACTTAGAATTATAAATGGTAGTACCACTGGATGACAGGAAAACACAACAGACTTTACGTCAAATGTCACATATTATAAAAAAGACAGAAAACTGCTTATAAAATCAATTTTGTTTCATTTTTTTAAGAGTAACTGCTGAAAGCTAGATGCTCATGTTAGCATTTGCGTGTTGACTCCTAAAACTACTAAGTAATTCCCACATGGCTGATACACAAAGAAATACTGTTGGGGCCAGCCCCGTGGCCGAGTGGTTAAGTTCGCACTCTCTGCTTTGGCGGCCCAGGGTTTCACTGGTTCAGATCCTGGGCGCCGACATGGCACCACTCATCAAGCCATGCCGAGGTGGTGTCCCACAGAAGGACCCACAGCTAAAAATACACAACTATGTACCAAGGGGCTTTGGGGAGAAGTAGAAGGAAAAAAAGAAAAAAAAAAGATAGACACCAGATGTTAGCTCAGGGCCAATCTTCCTCACCAAAAAAAAGAAAGAAAGAAATCTATTGCTTTATGTTATTAATTGGCAGTTAAGAGACGATTATTTTTGAAGCTCAACTTTAAAAAAAAAAGCTGCCTAATAAAGGTGCTCCTTTACCAAGAAACGTACAGGTATAAACTGGAAAACACCTAATTTTTTATGTAAACTTCCTTGTCACAAAGGTTTAGGATACAGACATCGGTCACTAGAGTAAACCTGTATTTCGCATCTGCAGGACCCAGGGGTGGGCAGCTGCTCATTAAGGTAATTCTCCAACGCGGGAGGGTAACTAGCCTTTTCTAAACCTTTCACTCCACCTCAAATAAGCTACTTTTCATACATTTAATTTACACTGAATACATTTCAAAGAAGCTTTTCAAGAAACGTATTCTCCGTATTTTAAACCAAAGTTGCAAGTGCTCCTGTCGGTTGCATTCTAGAGTCCCGAATGCAAACACATGAGGACAGTGGGCCTTTGTAGGAACATGATCACAACAGAACAGGACGGAAAGGAGTGAGAGACGACCTGCGTGAGCCAAGCCGCGCCCAGCGGGCCCCGCCGCCCCTCCTGGCCTCGAGGACGGCGAGTGGACGGCTGCGTGCGTGTCAGGGCGCTTCTGCCCCTTAGAGTCGTCGCCTGCGGGGTGGTGACAAGCAGTTAACGGGACAGATGAATATGCAGACCTTGTCCATCTGAACTGCGCACAACAATGGCAGTTTGAAAAAATTAGGAAACACAATTATGCAAAACACCCACAACAAACCCAAAGCAAATGCGATGCAGTGGTTACGAGATTCCACCACCAGGGGTTTAAGCCAAGGCCGACCAGCCCGCCACATGCCGCCGGAGCACACACTTCCCGCGTCCAAGCAGCGTACTTACACAGCGACTCCCCGTGCACACCGAGGCGGCCATCCTCTCTGAGGAGCTCCGTCACATTCACTCTCCCACAGTAGCTGGAATGAGCTGCAACACACGCAAAAGAGGCTCAGAAGACGCATGGACGCGGGGCTCAGACGCTCCCCAGGCCCCAGCGCGCCACGCGGTCGGAGCAACAGCCACCTGCAGCTTCAGGACAGCTGCCGGCACGGACAGGCAGGGAGCACAGGCGACAGGGCTGAGGCGAGAGGAGACTGCCAGGTCCCACCCGCCTAGATAACGCAGACGGGCCTGCTTAAAACGCTCTTCAAACACCATTCTAAACGCCATTCAAAGAAGTTTTTTGCTTTTAATAAGAATCAAAAGAATCTATTAACTTTTTATTTTAAAAGTAACTTGGAAAATGTTTAAATGCTGATCAACTTTCAGAACAGTGAATTCATTGGGAACACAGTGGGACTTTCACAAGCTGCCTTTCAGAGAGAACCCAGGAAGCACCGCAAGACAGAGGCAGGAGAGAGGAGACCGCCAGAGGCCCATGCGCGAAAGGAGCGCTTTCTCCACCTCGAAAGCAGTATTTGGTGGAAAAAAGAGGAAAAAAATTATTTAAATACCTGTTGATTCACGACTTTTTGACTTATAGCTTTCTGATTCACGATCTTTTGATTCATAACTTTTCAATTTGTAATTTTCTGATTCATAATTGAGCTTCATTAAAACCACTTGAAAAAGTTGAACTAAGAATGATGAAAAAGATGACGAAGTGTACTTGGCCAGCCACCAAATCCTATCCACGCAGAAAGATGCACCGCCTATTAAGAAACCGTGAACACAGTTACTTCTTCCCACAAAGCCCACACTGACCCCCCTGAGAAGCCAGGGCGCCAGTCACTCATTTCAGGCCCAGCAGAACCGACTTTTCAGATGGACACCAGAGACAACAGCCTGGGAAGAGCCCTAGTGACAGACGGCACTCCGCCTAGAGCGACACGCACACCTGACGGCAGAGCCGCAGAGCAGACCTGGGGAGAGCCGTGAGCACGAGGCCCCACAGGACACCTGCTCTGAGGCCACTCACCCCAGCGCTGCTGATCCTCATGCTGCACGACTCAGGGCCTGCCAAGGAGCCATCCCCCCGACCTCCCGCCCACACGGTCGCCTTACGACCTGCCCAGAGAAGGGCCATCAGGCAAGGGCTGCGGCCCCTCAAGGCGTCTGCTGCAGCCTTTGCAACGGGACAACAGAAACGACCCACACGAGCGTGCGGAGGGATCGCCTCAATTGCCGGCCGCACCAACCCGGGCCGCCCTCTGCTGCTTCCCACCAGCGCCTGGAGCTTCACACACAGCGAGGCCCAGATGCTTCTTTCTGTTCACCTAAAACGTGTAGGTGACATTTTACAAGTCGTAGCTGCGGGAAGTTTGTTTCTTGAAAAAACATTTCTTCACTGAGCAGCAGATGAAGGCAGCTTGTTTCTACATGCCGGGTTCCAACAGGATCACCGGAGACAAGGGGTCATCCACCCTGGTTTGCCCCGAAGGGCTTCCAAGACTCGGCTTGTCCACTTCCTCCTCCAGCTCGGCGCGGCCTCCATGAGTTCAGAAGCGTGGCAGGGGCCGGCTGGAAGTGGCGGCGTCTGAGTTGGAGTGATTTTAAAGAAATAAAATTTGAAATTTCTTTTTTCCCAAATAGCTTGAGTAGAGGGAGGCTATTTGTGAACTGGAACCCCATACCAAAAACCATAAAGCCGGGGCTCTTATCCCCCAGGGTCCATGCCAACTTACTTTGCACTCTCCTCACACTCCTCTTTTTCACACTGCCGTGTAAACCTGGTGTAGGTCTTAGTGCCGTGAGTCGACCTGGCCCCCAGCGCCCCTGTCACAGCAGAGCGGAACCCCGCCCCATCTTTCTGCACCATCCTCTCACCTTCCAGTGCATGAAAACAGGGTTTTCAGGGCCAATTTTTTCAGAAGTGGGTGGCCAGGTCCTTCTTCCTAGTCTGTCTAGTCTGGAAGGTCTGCTGAAACCTGTCCACCACGGGTGACCCTGCTGGCATTTGAAACAACGGTGGCACGGCTTTCAGCTTCACAGCTGCCACGGTATGACAACCGACAGACAGACGGGTAGTGTGGTTCCCTGACCAGGAAATGACCCCAGGCCATGGTGGTGAGAGCACCAAATCTTAACTACCAGACCACCAGGGCTGGCTAAACTTTATATAGAGGTTGTTAAAAAAAGAAAAAAATTGATTAAGAAGTAATGCATGGGCAGTCTCACTGATCATCAAAGACACCAAAATTTCATTTTCATCCACCAAATTGGCAAAATTTTATCATAACGAAAATATGAAGAATCAGCAAGAGTATAAAAACGGGGACGCTCACACTGCCAAGAGGGGAGTGGCCTGCGCCAGTCTTCCACGATGTCAGCCGGGAGAATCTGTTTAACTGAAATTGCACGCGATCTTTTCTTCAGCAGAGATTATTCAGAAGCTGCTGGTGGCACAGCTGTTACATGTGTTTTAAGTGCTAATTACAGTCTTTTCAGGAGTGTGGCCTGTCAGAGCTGCTCCCCCTAAAGCTAACCGCTGATCTTGCAGCTGCTCAGCTCAGAGACTGCACTCGTGCAGCTGAGCGCCACAGCAGGGTCTATGCAGTCAGCTTCTGCCTTGGCTGCTCACTGGGTGGGTAACAGAAATTCTCCTGTACAGATTGGTCGGCTACCCCAATCCCAAAGCTGCTCGTCTCCACAAGGCAGCAGGCGTTAAGTCCTTATTTCTCTCAAGACGCAGGCTGGTCCAACAGCAGATCCTGCTCTCAGGCACCGGAACCGGGCCGGTCTTCCAAGGAGGGACGCACTTGCTCTGCGTAAATGGGCATCTCCTCCTTCAGGCGAGACAGAGCACGGAGTCTGCTTTCAGAGCGGGATTCCCTGGGTGCTTCTGTGCAACCCTGGAACGAGGTCAGCCCGAGGCCCAGGAGGTACTGCCCGGCACACAGGCCCGAGGGCACTCTGGGGTCCCCGCTGGGTGCCCACTTCCAGCACCCCGTGCTCCTTGAGGAGGACCTCACCTCAGAGAGAGTGGGATCCGGTCACCTGCACACACCTCATCAGCAGCCCGCCTTGTGGAGGACTGTTTGACGTCCCGAGGAAAAGACTCCAAGGCCTTCACAAGCCTTTTCCTGGGAGCTGAAGGCCATGTTTTATCAAGAGTGCACCGGACCTGAGCCTCAAAAGGCCCAGGACCCAGACACCACACGGCTCTGCGGGGGAGCCCCACCTCTGATGCACCTGCTGCACCCTGCTCTATGCACCCAGAGCGCAGCCTGCATGTGGACAAACACGGACAAGGCCCAGGACCCAGATACTACAGGGCTCTGCGGGGGAGCCCACCTCTGACACACCTGCTGCACCCTGCTC